>NC_059086.1:19914166-20053772 GCF_020497125.1 Mauremys mutica | reverse complement strand
TGGCTTCGTATATTGTCCGGACTACCCCGAATTCCAGGACTAAGCTAGCACCCTTTGAGATACTTTTTGGACCTGTACCACCTCTTTTTACTTCTCCGGTTTCAGTACCTAGTGACCCTGATCTGACTTGTGAAACAAAATCTTATGTAAAAGCTTTGCAGCAGCATTTAACTACATGACAACGGTACTCAGCACAGTCTCAATCTTTACCGTTGTGGGGAGCTGTTCATTCCATTTCGCCAGGTGACCCAGTGTGGATCAAAGCTTACTGAAAGACTCCACTTCAACCCCAGTGGTTAGAACCATTCGAGACTATCCTGGTGAGCCCTGCTGCTGTTCGGGTCAAGGAACGTCCCGCTTGGATTCATCATACCAGAGTCAAACGGAGCCTCGCTAGGGAGCCCGACCTGGTAACGGGTTCCCCAGAAGCAGATGGCGTCAGACTTCGAGGGAGCCACGCACGTTCACCCCACCGCGAACCGGGTGAGCCAGAAGCTGACGACCCCCGTGCCCAGGAGAAATGGACTGCTACTCCTTTGGGCGACCTGAGGCTAAAATTCAAGAAGAAGTAGACTGGTGCCCATTCCCCAAGGAATGGCAACGAACAGTCACCTGGGGAGTTGGTGGACTCATTGGTGCATTGTTTGTTGTTTTTCTTTTGGGGTGGTTGGACTAACTAGGGGATATGAACATAAGGCCTTTATTCGCTTTGCTCATGAAATGAAAGCCCGTATGCCAGCACTGAATAACATTTCGTGTTGGGTATGCCCCTTAATGCCAGTAGATAGTCACCGAGGTCTTCCCATGATCTCCATACCTCTTAGCCCTATGAATATGGCATGGGCTCCTTCATGGAAGGACTCCTCAGGCTTGCAGAACCTAACATGGGCAGATTCAAAATCCAGATTAATAGCTATCTTACGCTGTGGAAGCGACCTGGTGAGTGGTGCTTCCTGGGTTCAGGAAATGTGCCTGTAGGCGTTAGCAATTGTAAAGCCTATTTTAATGGAACCCATTTTGGTGAAAGACGGGGACCTGATTGTACTCTTGGACAAGGTTTACCCCGACCTGGAAAGTCCTGGTATATTTTCCCTACTAACTTTTGCAGCTTGTTTAATTGGTTGGTATTGAATCAACCTCATGTTTGCTTTATAGCACCAGATCTATCGCACACTGATTGCACCGCAGTGCTGGAGCATTCAAAAATCATTCGCATATGCTGCATAAAAAACCATTCTATTAATTCTTCAGGTACTGAGTACTCTGTGTGTCAGTGTACTGATAATGCTACTAATAGTTTTCACGGTCTCTCTGCCTGGTGTCAAAGTTAGACTCAGGACTCATAGTTTGTCAGACCACTCTGTTTTATTAGCACAGCGCTCTGCTAATGACACCCAGATAATGTGAGCACCATGCAAGACACAAACTATCTTATTTATACAGATAAAAGGGTGAGAACTTAACAAGTGTCGGAGAAAAACTTAGTTCTCGCTTTTTGTTTGGGTGCAGCAAAATCAAATACTTTATTATTTCTCCAGTAATTACAATGGAGGGAGAGAGTGCCATAGGACACAGGGTCACCCCAGTCCCGGACAGGTCTCTCAACTGGTAAACAATTACATCAAGCCTTTATACCTTTGTTACAGACAATTTCTAGCAATAATACAGACGGTAAAAAGCAACAAATACATTTTGTTTATACATAAGCTTTTCTGCTATCTTATTTGTCTCACTATTAAAAAAAACAAGACTGCATATTGCAAGGTCGTAATAACTTTCACACAGTTCACTCTGTCTTACATTATCTTGCTTCTACAAATCTCACGTCATTAGGGTCACAGCTAGCCTAACTCATGCTAACTAACTAACATTCATTAAGATCTCTTCAAATCCTTGTTAATTATTAATTGGCTTCCACACGCGATAACAAAGGAAGCAGAATCAGATAAGTTTACCTGGGCTAGGCATGCATATCTTATTTCCTTACTAACTATTACCCATCTTCTGTTAATGTTTTGCCATTAGCACCATTGTTTATGCCTAATGTTTCTTTTCCTGGCACCTGTATTTCAACATTTCTTATCTCTGCTGAAAGGTACATACAACATTTCTTTAATCCATTCTTATTTTTACAATAGAATTCATTCTACTTTCACAATCCCTCCTTTTGGTCAAGCTCACGCCATGACCAAAATTTTACTGGGTTCCACATATTAACCGTTCTTTATCTCTTTGTTCATCAGCAATATTCAAAATTATCATATTAGCACTCTGTTCTGGGGCAGTCACCTGGGTGGCATGTCTTACACGATTTTGGGTACAACAGGAGACTAACTGAAAACATACAAAAATTATTAGGATTCCAAACAGGATAGTCAGGGCTCCCTGAAACAACCAGTTTCCTATGCCAGAGAAATTGAACAGGTTACTTAGCCACTTCCATAAAGAACTCAGCTCTTCATGGGGAAGATATGCGATTTGTTCTAAGTGGCTAGCGTGATCTATTACCTCATTGGTATCGTCAGGTATAAACACACAACATTGTTTTCCAATGAGAGCACAGGTCCCTCCTTTGGCCGGCAGCACTATGTACAATGCCTGACGGTTTTGGAGGCCACCTGTCGGATCGCCCCTGTTTCTTTGGCCAGGGCTCTTAAACTTTCTTCAGTTTTATTTGCCATTATTTTAACTACTTCTTTTAACCTCAGGAGCCTTTTTTTTTTTTTTGCCTGGTGTATTACTCCCCCAAGTGGGTTAAAGGAACTGCCAATAGTCTCTTCCCAGGTGTCATTACTGTTCCATATTGTGTTAAACGGACCAGGTCCTCCAGTGAGGTCTGGGGAATTGAGTGGGATAGCCAGGACAGGAACACCAGTTGGAGAGTGGGCTGGGATGTGGCTGCAGACCCAGCATTTAGAAATATTAAGGGTCTGAGCTATCCACACTTGCTGCTGGATAAAAGAATTGTCATTGTGGACTCCCCAGACCTTCAGACACCAACAGCCGAGGAACAGGCACCACCAGAGGTGCGTGTTGGAGGCAGGGCCCTTCTGGTTCTGACAACCTCAACTGAGGGAACTGCAGTCACAGTTTTATGTCCACCAGGCAGCAGGCGCTAGGCTCACTACTGCTTCTTCTTGGGCCTTGCTTTAGGTTGTCGTCTGCTTCTGGCAACCCTTACGAGAACGTTGATTGTAAGGTATTGCAGGCTGTTCCTCTACGTCATCTTCTGGAGTCAAAATTGACTCTGCGTGGTCCTGAGGTGATGATTGGTTCGCTGTGGGTGTTGCATTCTTACACGGCAAAGCATGTATCCATGCTGCGGATGCCAGACAGTTTAACAGCCGTCTGGGTAGTAAGCAGTGCCTGATGATCCTTTGATGCTCTTTAAGTCTTTTCGCTTCTTTCCTTGACTCTGGCTATAACAATGGCCTTCACATCTTTTCCTGATGCATTCATTCCTCATTCACACAAACAGATTGAGAGTACAAACAGCAGTATTTTATATCTAGCAAAAAGGCATTGCAAATTAAACCTTGCTAAGTTTTACAATTAATAACCAAGACAATTTACATTGAGACCCAGGCCTTCAATGTTTCTCTAATTTACTTAACATAGATACAATAGAGAATCCTGTCTCTTACTACCTAAATCTTAAAACAAAGAGTTAGAGAGGGCCCAATTTGTAATGCATATGGGAAAACAGAATCTTATAGTCCCAGAGGGTCATTTCTTTCTGCTATTCAAAAAGGGTGGCTAGCAGGATGAAATCAAATTATACATTAATTCTCATAGTACATTATAAAGTCCAAATTATACATTAATTCTCATAGTACATTATAAATTCCAGCTCCTACATATCCCCCATTTGACACTAAGATTATTAATCGCCAGTGTCACTTCTTATGTAGTCCACATAATAGAAAATACTGGGAGGTGATTTGGGCCTGTGGCTCTAGCTTTGCATATATTTGTTTTATCCAACAGCACGTTCCAAATATTTCAATTAAACACATACAATTTAAAACCAAACAGTTAGGGGTAGTATCATTAGTATGCCAGTAGTTGTGAGAGACTATTCAGAAAATATGTTATACCAATGGTAAGCTGTTATGTCTTTCTGCAGTGGCAATTCTTAACATGTCCCAATTTGCATGTATAATATGAATGATTCTGTTTCTCACATTGTTTTGTTTGTTTGTTTTTGTTTTTAGGAACTATGTTACCTTTATACCTTTTTAAACAGATGATTGGTAACTGTTTGCCATTCAATGCCAAGACTGATAGAGAACTCAGCTAAATCAGTGCTTACAGTAAGCTGAGACTTTTTGGTCGTGGCAAATAGTAAATGTGATTATTGGTAAACACAGTCCTTACATTACATGTACATTTGTCTACTGGTGGGTTGCTAACACTTTTATCCTTTTAAAACACTTCTTTCCAAGAATTAACACACACATTGCCAGTTATACAATACTTTGGTCTAATTATTAATTTTATCCCACATACAGGATCCTAGTCAGATGTTTTTACTACAGGGCTTTGGAGCAACAGGCATGGATAAGCAGACCCACTTTTGAGGAGTCCACTTGGTACAACCTCTAGTGTCCAATAGTTTCCCTTCCTCCCCAGCCCACTGGCTTGAGGTCTGGGGTAGCCAGAAGGATCCCAGGTGCAATCTGTGGAGTGGGCTAACTTTCCGTATCTTTGCTTCCAGAGCCTGTTGGTGTGCAATTTTAACAACAATTTCTTCACTTAACAAATTTTGTCTTACCGTACTGGAGACATACTGCATCCAGTTATATTGATAGGTATTAAACAATAATCTTTTCCTTTGATTTAACAGATGCATTAAAACCTTAATATTTTCTGATATTACCCAAAACATCGTATGTTCTAAATATCTGCATTTCAGTACATTCCATAGCTATCGCAGGATGTTTTTTTCTTTCCCTTGTTCTGTAGCTGGTATTAGCTTTTTATGATTTTCTGAAAGACAAAAATAACATTTTTCTACCCCTTTTGGGGTGGCATTGATTGTTGTTTAAAGATTCCGTTCTTTTACAAATACCCTTGCTGATTGCCGGCAAAACAGAGGAATTACCCCCATATTTTCCTGTGTTTTTTGTTCTATAGGCAGGCCAGGTTTTAATGGCTTCTACTTTTTAAGAGTTATGGGGAAAGTATTCCACTGTTTAGTTATTAAATTCATGAGGTGGTGTACCTTAAGTTTTTCTTCTTATAGCAGACCAAGTTTGTAATGTTTTTCCTGCTGTGTTAAGCTTTAAGTTTCTTCACAGGTAATAGCTGAGAAGCATCATTACCATATTACCTTAAAGGATTTTTCCAAAAATCATACACACTATACGTTGTTACAGGGGTACTTACTAACATTCAATTTATTTCAGTGTTTAATATTAACAATAACATTTAGCATCAATTCTCTTAAAGGGATCTTGTTATACCATGTCTTTTATTTAGGCAATTTCTTTTGTGCTGGCAGTTGTCACCTTTCTTTATCAGTTAGGTAATTTGCATCAGCACAGGCTTGGCTTTTGGATTCAAAGCCATCAGCAAAGCTCAGAGACTCTGTCTTAACACACAGGGATCTGAAAAAGAAAACACAGCCTATTGCGGCTCTTTTTGGAACCCTAATAGGATTTTAATGCAGTAGCATATTTCATTTGTATTTCTTTTACCCCTTTTTACAATATACACTGCGCATGTCCTAGGGAAAAAGAACATTCCTTCTATACTACAACTTTTTTTTTTAAACATTAGCCATATTAATGTTTACATAAGGTGTAACTGTTTCTTTTGTTTTTACAGAGTTTTCATGTACCCTTATTAAAGTGACAGTCTGATTACACAGAGCCATTTTAAGGCTCAGTGTTTTTAACATTGCTTCTTTTTGTTTTGTGCACCTCACCTCTGCTGTTGCTTCAGAGGGGCACTGTTAATTTTTTTTTTCACTACAGCTTTTATCTGCTATTGTTACAAAAAACAAACAAACAAACAAACAAACAAAAAGACTCCAGAATCTCTCCCTATTCTCCTGATTTTGACTGCCCTATTGCAGCCATGACTTGGTTTTTATTTTAAAACATTTTACATTTTATAAAGAATCAAGTTACCCCTTAAGAGTTAAATGCTAAATCTCAAAGCCAAACAACACTAATTACCTGTGTCTTGCAAAAAGGTTTATCAGTTTTGAAACTCTGAATTAAAGAGTCTAATGAATTTTTAGTGGCATTAAAAACAATAACAAAACCAATTTATCTTACACCTACAAAACAGGAGTTTTACAAACCAGATGTGCTGGTTTAGATTCTTAGAACTTTACATATTTTCACAGACAAATAGATACATACACATTTTCTTTTCCTTAACATTACTTTACACTGCTTTGTTTTTTACATAGCTGTATATATATTTGGATTATTTACAGGCACTCTTTTGGAAAAGGGCCCATTTTTCCTTCAGAATGGCTGCAAAGAAACCAAGAATTCTCTCTCTTTAACATGGTCCTTTTTAACATTTTCACAAAGTTTAACTGCTTAATTCTCTCCAGCCTCTGTAGAGTTAACTTTTCACTCTCTTTCCTTAAATCACTTGCTTATTTCCCAAAATAACACCTTTATCACCTCAGATTTCACCATTTTAAGTATTGATCCAGGGGTTCATGCCTGCACTTACTGCTTTTCTTACTCCTTACACTATGCCCTCAGGGCTTCGTTTTTCAGTTTCTTTATCTGTTGCTTGCCTGCTTTTCTGGGCCTGATCCTTTTTTTTTAATGAACCGTTTGTGAGTGATATTGTGGTCACTTCACAATTTTGAAATAAATGTTTAAGGAAAGGGACCAGAAAGGGTGGGGGCTAGTTGAGGAGCCCACCTTCTTTGCTGAATTGGTAGTGGAACACTAAAGAATCAGTTTTTGATGCAGACAACAAAGGGGAACAGAACAAGGGACTTTTGTCCTTTTTACAATGAGATGGGAGTATTAAGGGGTTTGGATCGATCCGGGGTGGGTTTTTGAGAACAGGGTAAAGGGGAGCGCTCGGTCTGGTGGTGGGAGAGGAGGCTTTTAATAAAGCTTTTAACTGATTATTTGAATATTTGAGAGAGGCGAGTTTTTATTTTGTCCAGCTACGATTTGCCTCTTCCCACCACTGAATGAAACAATTAACCTCTCCTTTAGCCAATTTAGTTTTAGGTTGGCCGAGTTTGTCCTTTAAGACGTCCACTCGGTCTTTGTTCCAAGATTCTAACAGTGGCCACTGAGTTTTGGGATCCCCCTGAGTTAGCCTAGACCATTTTTCCAGAAATTTACAGGAGTCCGGACCCTTCTTACAGGAGTCTGGACCCTTCCCAAATATATAAAATGAGCCGGCGTTCGTTTAGGGAACTGTCCCTACTTAGACGTCTGGTTACCCATACAGGAGGACTTCACACACCAATCACACAAGAAGGAAATTCGGGTTCGTCAGAGCAATGCCCGGTGCAACATACAAAAGGAGCCCACAGGCTACTGCCTCAATCGCCCTTGCTTTCACACCCAGGGTTTTACCCAAAGTGCGGTGCGGCTGCGATTGTGCAGATTCCACTCACTCAGACCGCGGGGACAGGAGCCGATCCCCGGACGGAGATGGCACCCAGACTCAAACACTCCACAGGAGGACGGATAGACACAGAGACAGGACAGTCCTCAGTCCGGACAAAACACAGAAATAATTACCTGACCAGATTCCTGATGTCAGATCCTGGGATCCCTACCAGAACAGAGTGGGAACCAACAGGTTCAATGGCGTAGACTTCACTGTGGTCATGCGCCTTTCCGTTCTGGTGGAGGACCGTTCGGACCAAATGCCCAGGTGCCGGCTGCCACGGTCATCCTACAAAAATGGTCAGGAATCACATAGCCCCAGTGAAGACGGTTGCCATCTCGGTGGAACCTCCAAATTGTCAAAGTTAGACTCAGGACTCACAGTTTGTCAGACCACTCTGTTTTATTAGCACAGCGCTCTGCTAATGACACCCAGATAATGTGAGCACCATGCAAGACACAAACTATCTTATTTATACAGATAAAAGGGTGAGAACTTAACAAGATAACAAAGGAAGCAGAATCAGATACATTTACCTGGGCTAGGCATGCATATCTTATTTCCTTACTAACTATTACCCATCTTCTGTTAATGTTTCGCCATTAGCACCATTGTTTATGCCTAATGTTTCTTTTCCTGGCACCTGTATTTCAACATTTCTTATCTCTGCTTAAAGGTACATACAACATTTCTTTAATCCATTCTTATTTTTACAATATAATTCATTCTACTTTCACACTGGACTGGATGGTATTACAAACCCCAATATACTGCATCTGTTATATCTAATCCCTTGTTTGGAGTCTATTGGGTGTGTGGAGAAAAGGCTTATTTAAGCTGGCCTGTCTCCTGGAAGGGGTCATGCTCTTTGGCCTGGTTAGAACCCCCTGTCCTATATCGAGATCACCTTCCTTCTGGACGTTTAAGAAATGTGCGAGGTGCCAAAAAGAATGTTGACTGGTCTCAACCCCTTACCTGAAAAGCGCTTAATGATTGGACAGGTAATCGTTTTCTGGATTTAACACGTGCTATAGTGCAAAGTGTAAACCAAACACAATGCTGAATGTGTATTCATACCCCCACGCACTTTGGTCAAGGTATCCCGTTGTTGGGGGTACTCATCTCTCTCAGGTCATGGGAAAATGTCACGTCTCGGGACAGTGCTTTCACCAGCTTGTCTGTTTCGTGGAACCAGACTTGGTCCATTGATATGGTAGCCCAGGGTTCTTCTGCTTTCTGCATAACCCGGCACTCCTCAGACAAAAGCAGCTTTGTGGGTAATTTTACAAGCTGTAAAATCACTATTCAAACTTATTCCAGCTCCTCTTGGCACGTCCCTAAAGGATCTGGCTGGTATTGGCTATGTAATCATACAGCTTATCAAACCCTTCCAGCAGGTTGGGGTAACCTTCCAGCAGGTATGGGGGGAGGGATAGCTCAGTGGTTTGAGCATTGGCCTGCTAATCCCGCGTGGCTTAGCATTGTGAGTTCAATCCTTGAGGGGGCCATTTAGGGATATGGGGGCAAAAATCTGTCTGGGGTTTGGTCCTGCTTTGAGCAGGGGGTTGGACTAGATGACCTCCTGAGGTCCCTTTCAACCCTGAGATTCTATGAACACATATTTACTGGGACTTTTTTGGTTTTGGGGCTTGTTGTAATCTTTGTATGCTTACAATGTTGTTATTTGTGCTTTCAACAAATGATAAGTTTAATGTCCCAAATGTGTAAACCAACTCCTAAAGCTCGGCATCCTTCCTTTGTAGTATAATTTCAGTTGTGTTCCTCAAGTCCCCTTGGTGGGTCCTCTAGGAACAAAGCAGGGGCTTGATGAGTTTGGCTTGATGGCCTGTTCTGCTTCGCAATAACACAGCAAGGCCTACTGAAGAGAAAAAATTTCCCGGCTGGGGTAAACAGGCCAGATTTATGACCTTGCTAGATAGGAGAGTGCTCGCAGGGTCTGGGAAAAATACTTGCAGAAGCTGGTTTGAAGCAACTTGTACCTTTTTTAAGCTTATCAAAAAATAACAGTCGTTCTTCTCTTGTATGCTGGGAAAGTATAACTGGGAAGGTGCAGCGATGACGCGAGGTAAGTGATGACGTGACGGAGCCGCTAATAAAACACAGTTTGAATCTGCAGAGGGGAGGGGCTGGTTCTGTGTGGAGCACGGGTTGTTCTTCGTTGACGTGTGCATTAATAAAGAACTTGGCATTTGGACTTTGCTGGATTGTTTGTCTCTTTGTGGGACGCACCTGGAAAGTCTGGGATAGAGATAACCCCAACCCAGAGAAACCATCCAATGGGAAGGAAGGGGCCGAGCGCATCACGAGCTTCCTGGGACTGCAGCCTCCGGCGCAGTTCCTCATTCCCCTCGCACTCAGCCTCAGGGTGGGTGAAGCTCAGCACTGGGGTGTTGGTGGCAGCACTGAGGGTCCTGCACTGCACCATTATGGTGTCTGCTCTGACCGTTCTTCTCCTCGGTGAGTGTCGGAGACTGCCAGGGCATGTGTCCTTGGGGGGAGGGGTAATCTGAGACTGGGGGTGTGCCCATGTGGGGCGGGGGGGAGGTCTGAGACCACGGTGTAGGATCCACTTGCTCTGGGATCTGGTCACTAATGAGCTGTCTCCCCTCCAGGCTGCTGGCTGGCCGGGCACAGCGGGGTGTGGGGAGGTGAGTATCAGTCTGTGCGTATGTAAGCGGGGGAATGGTCCCACTATTGTGGGGAACTTTCCTGGCTTCTGTGCTACCCCGGTGAAGTGGGCTAGTGAAAGGATCTGAGTCCTCGCTCCCACTTCCTTTACCCAGAGGCCTCCCTGCCCTTGAGGACTCCCCTTCCACTCTCCTGTCTGGCAGAGTCCTCGTAACCCCAACAAGGCTGGGCCCAGGATTCCTGGGGTGCTCGACCCCCAACCCTGCTGTGGCCACCTAGGACAGGGGCTAAGGTGTCCCCACTCCAGGGTACCCTCTCTGCACTGGGCACCTCCCTGACCCACTGATTATTCCATACAATTTAAAGCAAATACAAGTTGTTTACGTAACAATTAATTTAAAGAAAAGAATAAGAACAAATGGGAACGGTTACAGGAAAACACATCACTCTGCTCTGTGGCAGGGAACATTACAAACAGCGTCTCTGGACATCAAAGCACTTCGCAGTCTGTTCCTTGTAGGTCCCAGGCCTCCTTCTCAGGCCCTGGCTGTGCTGCAGTTAAGCGGCCGGTTAGACACTTGCAATGGCGGTGACCACACACCTCCAGGCTTTGGGTGGTGGGACCCTTCTTCCCAGCGTCAGCCCCCCGTCGGGTTAAGATCCCCCTCCCAGTCTGGTCTGCAAGGACCCTTGGCTGGGGCGTCTGTCTGTGCTGGGCCCTTTTACCAAGGTTCCCCCCTTGGCTGGCCCCAGTTGCTCACCACACCTGGCCCTCTGGCTGCAGCTCTGCTCCCAGCACGGGATCTGCTCTCCCTGGGCTGTGCCTCTGGCTCCGTGGCTGCAGCTCTGCTCCCAGCACAGGATCTGCTCTCCCTGGGCCGTGCCTCTGGCTCTCTGGCTGCAGCTCTGCTCCCAGCACAGGATCTGCTCTCCCTGGGCTGTGCTTCTGGCTCCGTGGCTGCAGCTCCGCTCCCAGCACAGGATCTGCTCTCCCTGGGCCGTGCCTCTGGCTCTCTGGCTGCAGCTCTGCTCCCAGCACAGGATCTGCTCTCCCTGGGCCGTGCTTCTGGCTCCGTGGCTGCAGCTCCGCTCCCAGCACAGGATCTGCTCTCCCTGGGCCGTGCCTCTGGCTCTCTGGCTGCAGCTCTGCTCCCAGCAAAGGATCTGCTCTCCCTGGGCTGTGCCTCTGGCTCCGTGGCTGCAGCTCTGCTCCCAGCACAGGATCTGCTCTCCCTGAGTTGGTTGCAGCTCTGGCCCCTCTGGATCTGGCCTGGCTCTGTTCTCCAGCTCAGCTTGCTCGGCCCCGCTCTGTCTGACTCCAGGCACATTCCTGCTCACACACGGAGGACGGGACCCACACTGGCCTTCTGTGTCCTTGATTAGCCGGCCCGCCCTGTCAATCAGGCTGACCTGGAGCTTTGGCCTCCTGCCATTGTTCCTGGGGACTGTCAGTCTCAGGGTCCTGATTTGCCATCGATCCCTCCCCTTTTAGTGCTGGGAGCTAGCAACCAAACACCCCCCCTGAATGTTAGTAAGGGGGCAACAGTCCCCTTACACGTAGGAAGGTAACATCAAGGACGGGGGAGGGGCTGCATGGGGTGGGGAAAAGAGGATCTGAGCCCTGAACCTTCCCCAAAACTCAACCCAAACTCCCCCTGGGAGCTCAGACCCAGCCCCATTCTGTGCCCCCAACACACCCAGGGTGCAGCTAGGAGCTGAATCTGGCTCCCGGACTCTATCAAAGCAGCTGGGGTTTGAGCCAGAGGTGAGCTGGAGCCGGTTCTCACCATTCGCAGGAACCGGCTGTTAAATTTAGAAACCCTTTTAAAACCGGTTGTTCCAGACCAACCGGATCTAAAAGGGCGGCCCCGGCCCCGGCCCCAGCTCAGCTCTGCTTCCTGGGCTCCTCCCCTGAAGGCTCTGCCCCTCCCTTCTCCTCCCCCTCGCCTGCTTCCCGCGAATCAGACGTTCGCACGGGAAACCTGGGACTCGGGACGGCTCAGAAGCAAGAAGCAGCTTGGCAAGGTAAGCTGGGGTGGGGGAGCGAGGAGGGCTCCAGGGAGGGGGGGCGCAGCCTAACCAGTCCTGCTCCAGCTGCGAGCGCCCCGGCTCCGGCTCCAGCCCCGGCTCCAGCCGCAAGCGCACCGGCTCCGGCCTCAGCTCCGGCCCCGGCTCCAGCCGCGAGCGCCCCAAGTCCGGCTCCGGTCCCGGCCTGGCCAGGCGCCTCGGCTGTGAGTGCCCCGGCTCCGGCTGCAAGCGCCCCGGCTCCAGCCCAGGCCTGGTTGAGCAGCGCCGGCCCCGGCCCCGGCCCCGGCCGAGAGGCTCTGGCCCTGGTTCCAGCCAAGCGGCTCTGGCCTCAGGCCGGGGCCAGAGCCACTCAGCCGGGGCCGGGGCTGCTCAACCAGTCCTGGGCCAGGCCAGGTGCAGGGCGCTTGGCCGGAGCAGGACTGGGCTGGGCCATGCCTCCCTGGAGCCCTCCTCGCTCCCCCGCCCCAGCTTACCTTGCCAAGCCTGGCTCCGGCCAAGCGGCTCCCCCTCGGGCCTGGTCCCTGCCAGGCGGCTCCGGCTCTGCCCCGGCCTGGTCCAGCGCCCCCGGCCTGGCCTCCAGCGCAGTAAGGGAGCAGGGAGCGGGTGTTGGAAGAGGGCAGGGGAGTTCGAGGGGTTGTGGGGGGGGTGGATAGGGGTCAGGGCGGTCAGAGGGCAGGGAACAGGGGGGTTGAGTGGGGCAAGGGTCCCGGGGGGCAGTCAGGAAGGATCAGAGGTTGGATGGGGAGGTGGGGGCCACTCAGGGGCAGGGGTTCCACTTCCAGGGGCAGTCGGGGACAGAGAGAAGGGGTGGTGGGATAGGGCAGGGGTCCCGGGGGGCCATCAGGAATGAGAGGAGGGGTTGGATGGGGTGGCAGGGGGCAGTCAGGGGACAGGGAAGGGGGGTAGGGATCCATTGGGGGGGCATCAAAGAATGTGGGGGGTTGGATGAGGCAGGAGTCCCAGGGGGGGCACGACCCCCTCGTGGGGTGAGGAGGAGGGAACCGGTTGTTAATTTTTTGGCAGCTCATCACTGATTTGAACCATCCACCGGGTTCAAACTTCTGCCCCCACCAGGCTGTGAGGATCGTGGATTTATTTCCGCTCGTACAAACGCTAACAGGGCCCGTCTCTGGGCTCTAGATCCCCCTTGGGGTGACCGAACATTTCTTGGTCAGTGTAGCCATGGGGAGAACCACCCAGATCCGCCCCCCACCCCCAGATCCAACCCCCAACAGCTCCTCCCCTGCACTTGCAGCCCCCCCGTTCCCTGGCCTGGGGAAAGGTGAATCATATGCGACTCCCACAGTCTGTGGTCACAGACGCTATTTCCAACCCCGGGGTCGGGGGCAGAGCTGCAGAGGGCCCACTGGTCAGGCTCCCTGGCTGGCCTCGGAGGGGCTGGCGGGGGGGCAGGTGATCTCTCATGCAGCCGGGTCCTGAGCCGGGTCTTGACATCAGGGTGAGAATTTCCCAAACCCACGATCTGGGTGAGCCCCAGCAGGGTGGTGGCGCTCAGGGGAGAGTTTGTACCCAGACACGGAGTTCTTTCTGCGTAAAGCCCTGGGCCCAGCAGAGGGGATATCTGGCCGGGGAGTGGGGATGGAGACATTGGGGGGTTCCCCAGCCAGCGGGGAGCAGCAGCCACTGGAGATTTGGGGCAGAGGAAGGGGGGATCCCTGCCCCCAGAGGGAGGTGCAGACTAGGAGGATCCTTTCCCAAGCAACACATCGGTTACAGGGTGATGGACGGAGCTGAAGGTTATAAACCTCAGTGTATAGTAGAGACTTGCACAGTCCCCTACAAGTCGGTGGTGGTGCTGTGCCCCCATCCTGGCTCCCATCCTCCCTGCTCTCCCCACTAGACACCATTCCCGTCCCAGAGCCGGGGACAGGACCCAGGAGTCCTGGCTCCCAGCCCCCCCAGCAGAGAAGCCAGGGAGTGAATGGACCTTGGAGACTGGCCTGGTCTGTCACCCACCGGGGATCAGAGCTCTGGGCCCCAGGGGCTGAGTTGCTCCGTGTCTCATGCTGTGAGCCCAGGGCTGAGGGGAAACTCTGGCCCCTGTGGAAAGGGATCCTGGAGCCCGTCCCCAGGGCCGCCGGGTCTGACCCACCACTGAGGCCGTGTGGTGAGGACGGGCCCCAGGAGTGAGTGACGGGGCCTGTGTCTCACGGCCTGTCTGCTTCCCACTGCAGAGACCAGCTACCCCAAACCCAACATCTCCCTGCTGAGCCCCAGCTGGGGGGTCTCCCTGGGGGGAGCCGTGACCATCCTTTGTTGCGGCCAGGATGAGGGCCTGCAGTTCGTGCTGAATAAAGAGGGACACCGTGTCCAAATTGTGAATTCGGACTATCTCGCTCTGTTTCACATCAACAACGTGAGCCGGGACGATGGCGGGAACTACAGCTGCTCCTATCACAACCAGTCGGAGCCGTCTACCGTGTCGGACTCCAGTGACCCCATGGAGCTGGCGGTGAGAGGTGAGGGGCCCGGCTCGGCACCTCTGTTCCCAGCCCCACCCCCAGCCCGAACCTCACGGGGGCTCGGTGCCAATGGGTCGCTCAGAGCCAGGCTCTGCCCTGAGCCCTGACCCCGCAGAGGGGACGCCGGGCCGGGGAGCAGGGACGGAGTCACTGGTGGGTTCCCCAGCCAGGAGGGAGCAGCAGCCCCTGGAGATTTGGGGCAGGGAGGCTACTTTAACGCTGCCCCTTGTGCATAGGAACCGGGAGTCGTTATTTAATCCCGTGATCCCAACCCCTCTGTTCTCCAGGCCCCGCCCCAGGCAGTGCCCTGGCCGGGGCTGAATGAGGCAGGGGCTGCAGGAGAAGTGGTGGCTTGGAGGACACGGCGCTGGGCTGGGCCCCAGCTCCTGGCGCAGCCACAGACTCTGTGTGACGGGAGCACGTCGCGGTTTTCAAAAGTGTCCTTCCTTGTGGGGGCACCTCAATCTTGGGAGATCTCAGGCCGAGCGCCCACAAACCGAGACACCCCCAGTTAGTGGAGACGTCTGCAAACGCTGCCTCAATAGTGCTGGATCCCTTGTGTTGGGGGAGCATGCAGAGCCCAGTGTTGATAAGGGCCCCATTGTGCCAGGCACTGCATAAACACAGAGTGAGGAGACAGTCCCTGTCCCGGGGAGCTCACGGAGGAAAGTGAATCTGTTTGTGCCTCAGTTTCCTCCTGTGTAGAACGGGGATAATGACCCCTCCCTGCCTCCCAGGGGGCTGATTCCCTTCCTGTGTGGGGCTCAGGCCCTGCCAGAGACCAGCCCGTGAGTCGCTCTGTCCAGGGCAGTGGATGAGGCAGGGGCCACACACGGCATATGAGGATCCCAAGCACTAGGGAGCTGTGACTCGGTGACTGTGGGGCTGGGAGCCCAGCTCGCAGGGCCGGGATTCTGGGTGGGGGGAACTCTGGGATCTGGGAGAGAATCTCTGCTTGGGGCCCTGGATCTGCATGTGGTTGGGGCCAGTTGGGGCTGGGTGGGTGCCCTGGTCTGGCTCTCAGTGTCTGTCTCCTGTGCGCAGATCCCAGCTTACCCAGACCAAACATCTCTCTAAACTTCACCGCCCCAGGGGCAGACGTCACCATCCGGTGTCAGGTGCAGCGCCGGGACGTGAGGTTCTTCCTGCACAAGGCTGGACACCTGAACCCACAGCAACGCATGGACTCTGCTGGGGCCTGGGCCGAGTTCTGCATCCCCACCGTGGGCCGGCAGCACGGAGGGAGCTACAGCTGCAGCTACCGGCCCTGGTCAGAGCCCTTCATCTCCTCAGAGCCCAGCGACCCCGTCGAGATCATTGCAGCAGGTGAAGGGTCCAGCTCAGTGTCTCGGCTCCCAGCCCCATCCCCAGCCGGACCCATAGGGGGTCTCTGCACTGATGGGACGCTCAGAACCAGGGTCTGCCCTGAGCCCTGAGCCCGGCAGAGGGGACACAGTGTCGTGGATCTGGGATGGAGTCACTTGGGGTTCCCCAGCCATGGGGGGAGCAGCAGCTCCTGGGGGTTCAGGGCAGAGGTAGGGGGCATCCCTGCCCCCAGGGGGAGCTGCAGAGCAGGGGCCTTTCCCAGGGGATGCTCCCCCGGTTGCCCCCGCACTGGGGACGCAGAGAGGAGTCAGGGCCCAGGCATAGGCACCGACTCCTGGTGCTCCGGGGCTGGAGCACTCACTGGGAAAAATTGGTGGGTGCTCTGCACCCACAAACAGCCACGGTCCCCATCCCACATCCGCCCCTGAGTGCACCACGTCCCTGCTTCTCCGCCTACCTCCCAGCGCTTGCTGCTGCAAAACAGCTGTTTCACGGCGTAACAAGCTCTGGGAGGTAGGGGGGAGGAGCGTTGTCACGGACTCACAGATCGTGCCCACTCATGGCCCCATGCGGTCCATGGGGGGTGCCCCTTTCAGAGCAACAGCCCTTCTCGGGGGTCCACTCTCTCTCGGGGTCAGGCCCAGGGCTGAGCTGCAGCAGGTTCGCACGGGTTCGCGGGAACCCGTTGTTAAATTTAGCAGCCATTTTAGAACCGCTTGTTAAGGGCTGCTAAATTTAACAAAAGTTCCCGCCCACTCTTCTCCTGCTCCGCCCCCTTCTCCTCCCCCTCCCCCTCCCCTGCTTCCCGCGAATCAGATATTCGCGGGAAGCCTGAACAAGCAGCATGGAGGCAGCCAGCAGGTAAGCTGGGGCGCGGAGGGGGAGGGGAGGTGCGGCTGGCTCAGCAGCTCCCGGTCCCAGGGCCCTGGTGCCGGCCCGGGGAGTCGGGCCGAGCGGCCGGGCCCCGGTGCCGGCCCGGCCCAGGGAGTCGGGCCGAGCGGCTCGGCCCCGGGAGTCGGGCTGAGCGGCCCGGCCCCGGCGCCGGCCCGGCCCGGGGAGTCGGGCCGAGCGGCGCCGGTCGTGGTCCTGGCAGAGTGGACCCGGTCCCCAGGCAGTGTGGTAAGGGGGCAGGGAGGGGGTGGGTTGTGGGGGGGTGGATAGGGGTCAGGGCAGTCAGAGGGCAGGGAACAGGGGGATTGAATGGGGGCAAGGGTCCCGGGGAGCAGTCAGGAAAGAGCAGGGTTGGATGAGGTGGTGGGGGCACTCAGGGACAGAGAGAAGGGGTAGTTGTATGGGGTAGGGGTTCTGGGGGGCCATTGAGAATGAGAGGAGGGGTTGGGTGGGGCGGCAAGGGGCAGTCAGGGGACAGGGAAGGGGGGGATGGGTCAGGGGTCTCGGAGTGTGTGTGTTAAGGAACATGAGGGGCTGGATGGGGCACGACCCCCCCCCACGGAGGGGGGGGAAGGAGGGAACCCGTTGTTAAAATTTTGGAGGGAGGAGGGAACCCGTTGTTAAAAAATTGGCAGCTCATCACTGGTCAGGCCCCTCCACCTCCTGGAGCCGCCCCTCTCAGAGCCTTAGCGCGTCTGTCTCTGCCGTGGGCCCCCTCAGGGAGTCCACTCGCTCTGGACCCCCACAGGCCTCCACCCCCCAAAGGGGTTGATGCCCCCTGGTCTCTAGCCCAGAGCGACTCTCAGCCAGTGTAACACAGGAGGGTTTATTGAGAGTTGAACCCAGCACAGGAAACTCTCAGGGCCTCAGGCCTGGCCTCCCTCAGTCCAGCACATCCCAGTCTCCCCTGTATCCAGGTGGGCTCTGCCTGCTCCCCCTCTCCAGCCCAGAGACCCCCCTGCTTCCCAGCTGGGCCTCCGATATCCCCGGCCCCAAGCCCCCACTGTGTCCATTGTCTTCTCTCCAGGGAAGCAGGGTGGCCTGGGTCTCCTCTCCTCTCAGCCCCCCTCTGGCCCCCTCTGGCTGGAACCGGCTGGTCAGGTCACCGGGGTCCTCTCCCCGCAGCCCATTTTCCTCCCACTGGCCAGAACCGGCTGTGACTCCTGAGCTGGGTCTCCGGGTCACCAGGTCACCAGTCGCTGGGGTCTCCATCCTCCAGGCCATCGGCTGGGGTCCCAAGTTCCTTCTCCGGTCCTCTGTACCAACAAACTCCCTCTCCCCTCCCCTCGTTAAACCAGTAACACCCGGGGGCACTGAGTCTCCCTCCCTCTGCATGCAACCCCCTGGAAAACACAGAGAAAACAAGAAACATCCACACACACACACACACTTCGTCACAAGCGGGAACTCGCCGCGCTCAGGGGAGGAGGTGGGGATTTGGGGAAGGGGTTGGACTAGGGGCAGGGAGGGGGTGGAGTTGGGGTGTGGACTTTGGGGGAGGGGTTGGAATGGGGGTGGGAGGGGTTGGGGCAGGCATGGAGTCGGGGTGGGGCCAGAGGCAGAGCGGGTTCGAGCACCTACCGGCGCCAGCAGAAGATGGCACCTTTGGGTCCAGGGGCTGCCCAGTCACAACCTCCCCCACCCCCCGAGACTGACAGTAGCGACCGATGCTGAGTCACGGGCTGAGGTGGATTAAGGTTTACTGGGGCCCTGGGCCAGAGCAAGGGGGGATCCCTCCCCCCCTTCCACCTGCGTCCCTCTCCTGTTCCGCCTCCTCGGCCTGCGGCTCCACCCACAGCCCCGCCCCTTTCTGCCCCATCCCGGGGCCCCGCCCCTATTCCACCCACGGCCCCACCCAAAACTGTCCCCACACTGCAGCCCCGCAACCCATTCGCTACTTTCTGCCCCCCCCCGACACACACACACTGTGACCCTCAGACCGGAGAAGCTCTGTCCCACGCCCTGGCCCCGGGGCGCAGCGGGGAGTGAGAGTCCCCCAGCCCTGAGGCAGCGGCAGGTAGCGAGAGTCCTCCCGTCCCGGGGCCGCAGGGGAGGTCCCGGTGCTAAGGTTTCCCCTGCCCGCCCTGCCCGCCGCCACCCCCCCCCCCCCCCGCCCGGCACTCACGGCTGCTGCTGTTTCCCAGACGAATCGGCACCACCAGGTCTGACCGTCATCACTGGAGTGAGCGTGGCAGCTGCCATCCTCCTCCTCCTCCTCGTGGCCTTCGTCTGCTTCAGAAAAACCCGAGCCAGTGAGTGCCCCGCCCAGCGAGGGAAGGGTTAAACCTGCCGCTAAGCAGGGCGGGATGGGGGACTGTGCTGGGAAAGCCAAGGAGCGGGGGGCTCAGCAGGGGGCGCTGTTGCATGTGTAATCCCTGTACACACGCACCTGTCCCACCCCAGAGGAGCCGCATCTCAGTGCCAGCTGAGGGGTCCCTGTATAAAGAGCCATCGGCACCGGGCCTCTCCGGTACATGGGGTGCCAGGGGAGCCAAACTATGGATCAGGTTCGTTATAACGAGTCACTAACGAGGGAGGATTGGGGTCAGGAAAAGCCCCCCAGTTAATCTGCCCCTCCCCCTGGCACATGCTACGGTGTTGTGCTGCCCTCCATCCCTGCTGCCCTGGGGGTGGAGAGTGGCTGGGCGCTGGTACCGGGGGATCCCAGTCAGCTCATGGGGGATTGTGGTTTGTGTCCCTCTGCAGGAAGAGGAGCCGCATCGAGACCAAACAGGTAGGAACCTGGATCCTCCCCGTCCCGAGCGACCTGCCTGGGTCACAGGGCTCCTGGGTTCTGTCCCCAGCTTGGGGAGCAGAGTGGGGTCTAGTGGTTAGAGCGGGGTGGGGTCTGGTGGTTGGGGCAGGGGGGGTTAGGGAACTGGGTTCAGTGTGAGGCGGGGGGGGGCTCTCTGTGTGTGTTGAAGAATCTCCCCCGTGGGTGGGGGGATATGACATTTACAAGGGAATTTTCTCTTTTAGCACAAGCCCTATGGGGGCATTAAAGGTGCCAGCTCAGGAAGAGCACATCTGTGAGTAACACACCCAAGGGGGTACCAGGGTGGGGCAGGACCCCTGGGGAGGGGCTTGGGGGGGTCTCCACCTAGATGGGGCGGGGCCTGATTTACAGCTGCTGCTGGGTGGGGCTAAGGAGAGGGCCCCAGAGGTAGCCGGTGTCAGCTGAGAGTGTTGGACTCCCAGGAGCTCCCTGGGGCCACCCTCCCTTCCCGCTCTAGGTCCCCATCCACTCCTGGCTCCCGGGCCCCTGCTCTAACCACTAGACTCCATTCCCCTCCTGAGCCAGGGTGAGAACACAAGCATCAGATGCCCAGCCCCCATCCCGCTGTAACACCCAGACAGCTCTGTGCCTCAGTTTACCTCTCTGTAACACGGGGCTAATGACTCTGGCCCATGCTGTGGGACGGGGAAGGGTGGGCTGTGCCAGGCTCTGAGCGCTATGGCTGGATGGAGGGGTCAGAGCTGGGTGTGGGGTTCTGCTCTGGGCTGGCCAGGGGTGCAGCTCAGCGGGTGTCTCTGTTCCACAGACACCAACATCGATGAATGGAAAGAGACGCAGACCCTGGTAAGTGTCCCCTGTTCCCCCATGGGGCCTGACCCCCAACCCTGACCCACATGGGCCCCAGCAGCCCCCTCACACCTTCCCTCCTCCTGGCACACTCAGTGGTTTGGGGCAGGGGTTGGGTTGCTGGGATGGGGGGTGGGTTTATGGGATCACCAGCTCCGTGCTCTGTGTTTGTTGGGGTGGTGGTGGATTCACACACACACTCAGCCCCGTCCCATCGAGCTGCTGTCCCCCTGCCCTGCCCAGACCCAGATATGGGGGCTGGTGTGGGGGGCTCAGCACCGGGATGGGGAGGGGATGCACCGAGGTGGCTGTTTATATTATTTTGCTTCCTGTTAATCTCCAGATTTGTAATAAACACAGAACCACAAACCAGCCCAACCTGGGCACCCCACAGCCCCCCTGTGCCCATGCCTGGGGGTGCATCGGCTGGTTATACAGGGACCCTTCGCCCGGCGCTGGGTTGCAGCCCCTCTGGGGAGGGGCATCAGTTGTCAGGTCACCGGGGTTCTCAGCCTGACTCCGGGCGAAGCTGCAGAAGGGTCTGGTGCCCGTGACCAATTGGCGCCGGCTGTTTACAGCCCCTCCGTGGGGTCGTCCCTTCCCCGCTGTGCTGGGGGATCCATCGCTGTGAGCCGGGATGGGGGGAGGGAGGGGGGGCTGAGGGGAAGTGATCCCTGGTTGGTGCCCCTATGAGAGATTGAGGGGTCATCACCCTGCGACCCCAATGTTCCCCTCCTCGGGACCTCGGGCCAGACAATGTGAACAAAGGGAGAGCCCCACAGCTAATCCTCCCCCATGGAACTTCCCCGCAAGGGCCCCAGACCCTGGTTCTGGGGTGACATGAAAATCGCCACTTGCAGGGAGCAGTGCGGGGGCTAGGACTCGGAGCTGGGCATTTCTGAATCCCCCCTGCAGGGGGTGGGGGGCAGTTTTCTATTAAACGAGGCTTTGTTACCCTTCAGTGATGAGCAGAGAAAGAGTCCCCTCAGCTTCACCATCATGGCCCCGGCATGAGATGCTCCCCACCCCTGGCCCCTGCAGCCTCCGGACCTACAGATCAGCCTGCAGAGACACCACTGACCCACATCCGCCTGCTCCTGGGTGCTCAGACATCGGCTGGCTCCCTGTTGCCTCAGTTTCCCTTAACTCCTGCTTAAAGAGCCCCCCTAAGTCTGCTAGTCCCCACAAGTGACACTCTGTACCTCGGGGGGAACACCCTCCACCCCCATGTTCATCCTTATAATATGATAGTTAATAAATCAGTTTGTTTATTCTACCTGACGCAGTGCGTTTGGCTTGAAGCGTATCAGAGATTCCCCTTGGGATAACAAGCCTGGTACGTGGCAATTTATTTGTTAAATTGATGAACTCATATAAGCTTGAAGCGTCCAGTGGGCAGAACTAGGCACTGCAGGACGGAGGTTCCCAGGTGGGTGTCTGGGACCGGAGATATCGGCTGGTGACATTCGGTTGCACAATCCAGGCAGCGGCTGCCCAAAGTTCTCACTCCCGGAGCTGGGAGCCGCTCACACGCCAGAGGCTGTGGGGGAGCAGCCCAGGAGTGGGGGTCTCCCAGCGGAGCAGGGTGGGGCTGGCTCCCAGAGTCGAGTGCTGGAGTGACCGAGCAGATCACCCATCCAGATAACACCAGAGGAACATCACACACCCCCTGTGACGGAGCGATTCTGGCGGGACCCAACTGAGAGTGCCAAATCAGGACCAATTGCTTAAACAGGGCAGTCACAGCCCTAGGCTGGGGTTTTTCCACCTCTAAGGCAAACCAAACCAGCCAGACAAAAAGGACTTTGGTCTCACCCCACTGGCTAACCACAAGTCACACAAGCAATTTCCTTAGACACTCCAGTCTCCCAGCATCACCACCAGTGCACTCGTCCTGTGGATGAATGGTTATGAAAACCAACACCCCAATAAAAGAAAAAGGTTCCCTCAATCCCAAAGGACCAAGCCCCAGACCCAGGTCAATATGCACATCAGATCTTACCCACAAATCACGCTGTTGCCAATCCTTTAGAATCTAAAATCTAAAGGTTTATTTATAAAGGGAAAAAGGTAGAGATGAGAGGTAGAATTGGTTAAATGGAATCAATTCCATACAGTGATGGCAAAGTTCTTAGTTCAGGCTTGCAGCAGTGCTGGAGTAAACTGCAGGTTCAGATTAAGTCTCTGGAACATCCCCCGCTGGGATGGGTCAACAGTCCTTCGTGCAGAGCTTCAGTTTGTAGCAAAGTCCTTCCAGAGGTCAGAAGCAGGATTGAAGACAAGATGGAGATGAGGCATTAGCCTTATATAGACTTTTCCAGGTGTAAGAATCCCTTTGTCTTCACTGTGGAAGATTACAGCAAAATGGAGCCTGGAGTCACATGGGCCAGTCCCTGCATACTTTGCTGAGTCACAAGGCGTGTCTGCCTTCTCTCCATGGGTCAATTGTGTAGCTGATGGCCTTTTAATGGGCCATCAAGCCAGCTATGCCGGGCTAACATCAGCTTTGTCTGGGACACTTCCCAGAGGCAGAGCATAATACAAAATTACAGACATTACAGAGCCAATATTTATAACTTCAACTACAAAATAATACACAGACATATAGACAGCATAATCATAACCAGCAACCCAGAACCTGATCTTAGACACCTTATATGACCCCCTTTACTTAGGATTTGGTGCCACTACAGGACCTTGGTTGCAACCCATGTTCTATATGGTCCCCATTTATATCAATAACGTCACACCCCCGGCTCTGGGAGGGGCGTGGGGTATCTCCTTGCTGCAGGGCTGGGGAATGGCTGGCTCACGGGGGTGGGCAATGGGACACGGGGGTCTCTCCCCTCTGGGGGGCATTGGCTGCAATCCAGCCCCACGGCAGAAGCACAAGAAGACTCAACTATCCTCACCAGTGGGTGGGGGTCCCGTATCCCTTTGCCCCTCCCAACCCATGTCCCTCCAGAGTTTTCCCCAGGAATTGAAATTAGGGGAGTTGTTCCAATTTATAGGGGGCGGTCAGGGCTGATAAGGGCTGAGATCATGAGGGTGAGGGGGGCTGTGTGACACCACAGTAAAAACTGAAAAATGTTTCATGACCATTTTATTAGATTTAACACGTTTTAAAATCATCACAAATGAAAGTTGGCTACTCAAGCCTTCCATGCAGCACTACGTCTACATCCTTCTTGGTTTCCTGTTATAATTTTGCACAGCTCTGTTAATGAACTTCTTGAATGCAGCGCATTCATCTTCGGTGGTTCTTGTGTGTCCGATACTTCCATTTCTTCAATTGATATGTGTCACGGAGTGTAGGGGAGTCAGGCCCTGCACCCCTGGGCTCCCTGCCGATTCACAAGGACTCTCAGCCAGCCAGTAAAGCAGAAGGTTTATTTAGACGACAGGAATACAGTCCAACACAGGTCTTGCAGGCACAGATAACAGGATCCCCCCTGTTAGGTCCATCTTGGGGCCCCAGGAGCCCCACAGCCCCCATTGGGGATCAGAGCCCTGTCTCTGCTTCCCCTCTTTTCCCCAGCCAGCTCCAGTCTGCCCAACCCCCTCCGGCCCCTCCTCTCTGCTCAGCTTCTTTCCCGGGCCAGGAGGTCACCTGACCCCTTTGTCTCCAACACCTTTAGATCCACCTTTGCAGGGGAGGTGCTCGGGCCATCAGTTGCTAGGAGACAGAGTGTCAGGCATTCGGTTGCGCCGGCCTTCTGCTTTGCTAGATACTTAGAGGCCTGCACCCAGCATTCCCAGCCCCCAGTACGAACAGCCCCACTTCGTCACAATATGCTCATTAGTTCATTCCCATGATGAGGCAGAAGGCGACTTCTTTCAGAACACAAAATCCTATTCAATGAGGAAAAAGTGATGAATTCCTACTTCTTTCATCTCAGGAAACGTGGCACAAAGATCGGGTTGAGCCACTAGTGATGATACAAAAGAAGTTGAAGTCAAATCTTCATTCAATTGTCATGATATTCCCCTGTGTGTTCAAAGTCTCTGTTCTGTCCTGATCACGTGGCAGCCCCATTGCTGGTGGTGCCTCACTCCACTCAACTGTCTGTATTTTATAGGACAGGGATCTATAAAAGCTAGTTAGAGGTTGAGTAGAATCTAGAAGTTGCTGTTGTAGATTTGTAAGAATCAGGTCTGTGTACTTTTTCAGCTGGCTTAACAAACACTTCTTGTCCTCTTCACTTAAGGAATCAATATAAATGCCTTCATTAGTCAACTTCTGGACTGAAGTCTTTGCTTCTTCCGGTACTTTTTCAATGGATAGCTCTCTGGTTGATCCAAATATAGCTTCTATTGCTGGACAAAGATCTACTACTGTTGTAGCAGATGCCTGGATTCATTGTTTAATGATCCAAGTGGTTTCCACAGTAGACTTACGAGAGAGAAAATGGCAATAGTCTTCTCTGAATGTAGTAGCAAAAGTAATCCACCAGCCTCACTACTTAGATCCATCCTATTTCAATAGATACTTTCCAAAGCCAGTAATAATGGCTGGAGTAATTTCAAGACAATAGACAAGGATCGCTCATGAGAAAGCCAGCGGGTTTTCCCAGATTGGCCTAATATGAACTTCAGTCCCAGTGTATCTTCTATATTTTCCAAGATATTCAGTCTTTTTGGACTCTTGCTGAAAAAAGAATATAATGAAGACATTAAATCTATAGTTTTTTAAATTTCTTTTGAAGAGTCTGCAGCTCGTACTAGCACTAGTTGGAGTAGGTGACCTATGCAGTGTGTATAGGTGAGATTAGGGTTACACTTTTCTCTGAGCAAAGCTTGTGCTCCACCATGTCTTCCAGAGAAATACACAAGCAGCCATCTGTTTGACAAGCATTTAACTCTTCTAACATGTGGGTTGTCACAAATGCAGCCAATTTGTCTTCTATAACTTGAACATCTAGAAATGCATCTACTGGCCTACCCCTGACATTAAGATAACGTACACGTCTTCATACTTCATGCCCGTTTGCATCGGTGCATTCATCAGATATGTACGCAAATTTTTTGAATGTGGTGAGAGTTCTTCACTTTTTTGAAGACTTTCACTGTTGCACCACATGCGTCTAGCCAGTCAGTTGAGTTTCTTGCAGAAAGATAGTGAGCATTTGCCGGTCGACCACTGTTCAAGTTCAGGATGAACAAGTGACTGTGCACTTAACATTGGCCTCCAGTTTGTAGTGTGTGGCATCTTTTGCTTAAATAGAAAGTAGGATGCCACAGTCATGTTTGTTCGCACGAACTGTGTTGTGTCTCCAGCATTTTTAAGAGCCTCATTAAGTACTTCTAAAATTGGCTTTGACAGTGATTGGCTTATAAGGCTTTCTGCATGTTGGTGCAGTCCAGAGGCCTAGTGTTTTGCAGCCTTTTCACATAGTTTGCCAGCATTGGCTTTGCTGACCGGTCTGGCAAACCAAGCTCCTCCACTTTTACCAATTACAGCACTGGGAAGCTTTCTTCCTTCGTAAGCTTTTTTGCAAGAGGTGCACCAGTTGCCATCTTTTGTAACTTCAGTAAATGGGAACACTTTGACCAACAGACATCAGGAACTGCCTTTAGGTTTTGGAGACACTTCAGTAGTAGCTGTATTTGTGCTTGGGCTGGTTGGCTGTAGATACACCACTTGAACCTTCAGATGACATGTTGATATATTCTTGGTTCTTGGTGTGTTCTTCACCGTGGTTGGTTTTTGAGGCCTTTGAGTGGAAAACTTGTTGCTTTTTTTTTTTGTCTTTTCATTTTCACTTTGACCTGCAACATATAAAAGAGATATTAATAAATTAAATGTTTTCTTAGGAGAATTCAAATTTTACATAAGGATAATGCAAATTACACCAAATCACATAACAGTTCTAGATTTCTAAAACACATATAAATTAAAAAAAATTATTTAAGCTGACTTTTGAAAAGTAAGCCATCACGGGATAAGAGGGAAGGTTTTCTCATGGATCAGTAACTGGTTAAAAGATGGGAAACAAAGGGTAGGAATAAATTATCAGTTTTCAGAATGGAGAGAGATAAATAGTGGTATCCCTGAGGGGTCGGTACTGGGACCATTACTGTTCAGTATATTCATAAGTGATCTAGAAGAAAGGGTAAATAGCGAGTTGGCAAAATTTGCAGATGATACAAAACAATTCAAAATAGTTAAGTCCAAAACTGACTGCGAAGAGTTACAAAGGGATCTCACCAAACTGGGTGACTGGGCAACAAAATGGCAGATGAAATTCAGTGTTGATCAGTGCAAAGTAATGCACATTGGAAAGCATCATCTCAATTCTACATACAAAATGATGGGCTCTAAATTAGCTGTTACCACTCAAGAAAGAGATCGCGGAGTCATTGTGGATGGTTCTCTGACGTGATGGTTCACATCCACTCTGTGTGCAGCGGCAGTGAAAAAGCGGAACCAAATGTTAAGAACCATTAGGAAAGGGACAGGTAGGACAGAAATTATCATAGAGCCGCTATATAAATCCATGGTTCACCCAACTCTTCAAAACTGCTCGCAGACCCGGTCACCCCATCACAAAAAAGAGATATTGGAATGGGGAAAGGTACAGAGATGGGCAACTAAAATGATTAGGGGTATGAAACAGGAGAAGAGATTAAAATGACTGGGACGACTAAGGGGGGATTGGATAGAGGTCTATAAAATCATGACTGGTGTGAAGAAAGTGAATAAGGAAGTGTTATTTACTCCTTCCCATAACACAAGAACTAGTGGTCATGCAAGGAAATTAATTGGCAGCAGATCATAAAAACAAAACAAAAAGAAGAATTTCTTCACGCAACCTAAAGTCAACCCACGGAACTTGTTGCCAGGGGATGCTGTGAAGGCCAAAATTATAACAGGATTTTAAAAAGATCTCGATAAGTAAGTGGAGTTTAGGTCCATCAGTGGCTATTAGCCAGGATGGGGAGGGACGCAACACCATGCTCTGAGTGTCCCTAGCCTGTTTGCCAGGAGCTGGGAATGGGCACTTTGATGACTCCCTGTTCTGTTCATTCCCTCTGAGGCACCTGGCACTGGCCACTGTCAGAGGACAGGATACTGGGCTAAATGGTGTGACGAAGTGGGGGATATGCTTGTTTTTTCCTTGGTTTTTCCAGTGGTTTACATGCAGAGGGGGTGGGACTCAGTTTCCCCGGGTGTTACTGGTTTAACGAGGTGAGGGGAGAGGGAGTTTGTTGGTACAGAGGACCGGAGAGGGAACTGGGACCCCAGCCAATGGCCAGGAGGACGGACACTTCAGCGACTGGGGACCTGGCGACCCGGAGGCCCAGCTCAGGATTCGCAGCTGGTTCTGGCCAGTGGGAGGACAATGGGCTGCGGGGACAGGACCCCGGTGACCTGACCAGCCGGTTCCAGCCAGAGGGGGCTGAGGACAGAAGAGGGGAGAGGAGGCCCAGGCGCCCCGTTTCCCTGGAGAGAAGACAATGGACAGAGGCAGGGCCTGGGCCTGGTGATATGAGATGCCCAGCTGGGAAGCAGGGGGTCTCTGGGCTGAAGAGGGGGAGCAGGCAGAGCCCACCGGGATGCAGAGCAGACTGGGATGTGCTGGGCTGAGGGCAGGGCCGGCTCTAGGTTTTTTGCTGCCCCAAACAAAAAAATAAATAAATAAAAAGCCGAAGTGCCGCTGCCGAAGGAAAAAGACGACGGAGTGCCGCCTCTGGCGCTCAAATGCTGCCCCTTGAAAAGTGCCTCCCCAAGCACATGCTTGGGGCGCTGGTGCCTCAAGCTGGCGCTGGCTGAGGGAGGCCAGGACTGAGACCCTGAGAGTTTTCTTTGCTGTGTTCAGACGCTCAATAAATGGTCCGGGCTAGAGAACACGGTTGCATCAACCTCTCTGGGGGGTGGAGGCCCCAGGGGTCCAGAGCGAGTGGCCTCCCTGAGGGGGCCCATGGCAGAGACAGACGTGCTAAGGCTCAGAGAGGTGAGGCTCCAGGAGGTGGAGGGGCTTAACCCCCAAACTTCCCCAAGAAGGGCTGTCGCACTGAAGGGGGGTCCCCCCACAGACCGCACGGTGCAAAGAGCAGGCAGGATCTGTGAGTCTGTGACAACCCCGCACTGAGGCCGCGGGGTGAGGACGGGCCCCAGGGCTGAGTGACGGTGCCTGCGTCTCACGGCCTGTCTGCTTCCCACTGCAGAGCCCAGCTACCCCAAACCCAGCATCTCCCTGCTGAGCCCCAGCTGGGGGGTCTCCCTGGGCGCAGCCGTGACCGTCCGGTGTTGGGGGCAGCGCCGGGGCGTGCGGTTTGTGCTGAATAAAGAGGGACGCCATGTCCAAAGTGTGAATTCGGACTTTCTGCCTCTGTTTCACATCAACAACGTGCACCGGGAGCACGCCAGGAGCTACAGCTGCTCCTATCACAGCCAATCGGAGCCGTCCACCTTGTCGTACCCCAGCAACCCCGTGGAGCTGGTGGTGAGAGGTGAGGGGCCCGGCTCAGCATCCCCGTTCCCAGCTCCACCCCCAGCCAGACCCTCACAGGGTGTCACGGAGTCCCCGGGCGATGCTCTGGAACTGCTCCCCACAAAGCCAGTCAGGACTCTGGGGAGCCTCCCCTCCCTTGGAGCAGACTGTCTCCAGGACAAGAAGCTCACACGGCTTCACCTCCTGGGTCTCTCCTTGGAGCATTCAGCATCCTCTGCCCCTCCGTGCGCTTCCCACAGCGAGTCCGCCCAGGCGGGGTCCTGGGGAAGCCACAGGGTCCTGCACCCCCACTTCACAGTCAGACGTGACTCTCAGCCAGCCAGTAACACAGAGGTTTATTCGATGACAGGAACAGGGTCTAAAACAGAGCTTGTCGGTACAGAGAACGGGACCCCTCGGCCGGGTCCATCCTGGGGGGCAGTGAGCCAGACCCCCATGTCTGCACTTCACTCCTCGTCCCCAGCCAGCTCCAGACTGACACCCCCCTCCAGCCCCTCCTCCTCTGCTCAGCTCCTTTCCTGGGCCAGGAGGTCACCTGATCCCTTTGTCTCCAACACCTTCAGTTGGCACTTTTGCAGGGGAGGGCCCAGGCCATCAGTTGCTAGAAGACAGAGTGTCAGGCATTTAGGTGCACTGGCCCCTTCCTCTGCAGCAATCACACACCCTGATCCCACCACCTAGATATTAAGAACTGCAGGGGGGACACTGAGGCACCAACACAGTATTCAGAGAAAACATTAAGAACATTCCCAGTTCATCACATCTCTCCCCCCTTCGAGACCGAACTGAGCGGGGTCACTCCAGCCAATGACCTGGGGAAGTTTGAACCCACCAACGTTCCCATGGATGCCCCAGCATCTCTCCCATTCCTTGGTGTGAGTTACACCAGGACAGTCCAGTTTCTTTGCTTGAATGTGCTTGATGGCACTCGCAGGCCACATGTGGGAAGGTTTATGCGGCCTGAACACTGGGGTCCTGTCCCCACAGCCCATTGTCCTCCCACTGGCCACAATCATCTGTGACTCCTGAGCTGGGTCCTCTGGTCCTCAGCTCCCCAGTCACTGGGGTCTCCATCCTCCAGGCCATCAGCTGGGGTCCCAAGTTCCCTGTCCGGTCCTGTGTAACAACAAACTCCCTCTCCCCTCACCTCATTAAACCAGTAACACCCAGGGATACTGAGTCCCACTCCCTCCGTATGCAACCCACTGGAAAACCAAGGCAAACACAAGAAAATCCCCCACTTCATCACAGCTATGTCTGGGTGACCCCCCTGCCTCCGAGCCCCATGGGCAGGCAGTGCCAACCCTGGTAGGGGACAGACTCCTAGAGAGGCCGAAAGACGGGTGGACTGAATTGGGGTGGAGGGGAGGCGGGGGGGGGGTGTCTCCTCTGTTTAACTCCTGTCTCTTGTTCAAAGCAGGGCGTGAATTTCTCAAACCCACCATCTGGGTGATCGCCAGCACGGTGGTGGCACTCGGGGGAAGCATCACCATCCGCTGTGCGGGTTGGTACCCGGGCATGACGTTCTTTCTGCGTAAAGCTGGACACCTGAACCTGCAGGTGCGGCTGGTACCTGATGGGACCGTGGCTGAATTTCCCATCCCCAATGTCACCCGGGAAGATGGAGGGAGCTACACCTGTGACGGTCACTCAATAACAGATCAGAGTCACTGGTCGTATCTGAGCAACCCCGTCGAGATCATTGTAGCAGGTGAGGGGCTCGGCTCAGCATCCCGGCTCCCAGCCCCACACCCAGCTAGACCGTCAGGGGGTCTCTGCGCTGACAGGACGCTTAGAGTCAGGCCCTGTCCTGAGCCCTGGGACCAGCAGAGGGGACGCCCAGCCAGGGATGCAGTCACTGGGGGCTTCTCCAGCCAGGGGAGAGCAGCAGCTCCTGGAGGTTCAGGGCTGAGGGAGGGGGGGATCCCTGCCCCCAGGGGAGCTGCAGAGCAGGGGGACCTTTCCCAGCCAACACATCAGTTAGGGGGTGATGGACGGAGCTGAAGGTTATAAACCTCAGTGTATAGTACAGACTTGCACTGTGCCCTACAAGTCAGTGGTGATGCTGTGGACAGAACCCAGGAGTCCTGGCCCCCATCCCCCTGCTCTCTCCACTAGACCCTGTTGGTGGCACCAGGCATGGCCCACTATTAACAGAAGGGTGGAAAACAACAGTGCCAATGAGGCCTCCCTGTATTAGGCCTAAATAAACCAAAGTTGCCTTACGCTTGCCCACAGTGCGCCCATGTTTAAACTCGGATCGACCTTACAAGTCAGTAACCGAGAATGGAATGTGTTATCAGTGCAGCACTGATACCAGAAGGCAATTCCTGCTTGCACCTGGATAGCACAGAGGGAGTTAAGCAAAATAACCGGTCGGGAAAAAGTTACTAACGAGATGATGTATTTTCTGCCAAGTATGATTTAACCTGTTTAGAGTAATTGCTACTTTATAATGTATCTGCTGTATGGGAACTAGGAGGGAGGGAAGAAGAGGGGGGGGGAAGGGGGAGCTGGGTAGTGGGGGTAATAGAGATGCTTAGCTAAAATCATGTATAAAGAGAGAAAGCTGCTTGTATGGAGGGTGCTCGATTTGAGACTTATCTGCCTCCGAGCACCGGGTTTTGAGATCTCAAATAAACCTTTTTTTTTGCTTCTCCACCTTGGTGTGTCTATTGGAGCGAAGCACACCGGACAACGAACCACTGTTGCTGTCGCCTCGGGCCTTTGTGCCGGCAACAGTTTTGGCGTCCCTGGGTGGGCTCGAGGCTAAATTTAGCCTTGCCCGGACCCCTCCTGGAGGTCGACAGATTGCGGCGACGACCGACGCCCAGCGCGCACCGGTGACTTCATCGGGGGCCTCGGCGGAGACGTGGTGTGGTCGACCCCGGAGGGCACTACGGTGCAACGCTCTCAGATAGTGGAGAAGCAGCTGCGGGCGACGGTGGGGAACCGGTCTCGTGGATAAGGTAGGAACAGTCCAGTGCTGTTAACCTTTTGTTTGCCTGTTAAGACCTGGGGACGCCCAGTGTCTTCCCATAGGTATGGGGCAGGGACAGAGTACAGGCAGGGTACGGTGTACACCCTTAGAATGCATTCTGATGAATTGGAAAGTGTTTGGAAAAGATCCATTGACTAAAAGTAAACTAAAAAGATTCTGTACAGTAGACTGGCCTCAGTACCAGCTAGAGGGCCAGGAGAGGTGGCCACCGGAGGGATCACTTAATTACAACACGATCCTTCAATTAGCTTTGTTTTGTCAGCGAATGAATAAGTGGAATGAACATATGTATGTACAGTTGTTTATGTTGTTAAGAGATAGGTCAGATCTGTTGCAAGAGTGTAATTTGACTCCGACAGGCTCGGTAGTCACTGCTGTTAGTTCCCCGAACCCCTCCCTGGTTGTAATGGCAGAGTCGGTGTCCCCTTCGGCTCCTACACCCCCACCATATAAAGACCAGGTGCCTCGGGTTCCAGAGATTGCTCCTTCAGTGGGACTTTATCCGTTGATTACTGAGACTGTGGTGGCCCGCCCGGGAGCGGAGGGGCGCCGGGCCACTACTATGCTAGTTTACTCGCATGTGCCTTTTAACCCAGTGGACCTAGCAGCCTTTAAGGCACAGGCAGGGGAATTCTCCACGAATCCCAGCAAGTTCATTTCGGTTTTTGAGGGATGTTTTGCCAGCCATAAGCCTGACTGGGATGACTGTAATATCCTTATGAGGACCCTGTTGTCTGAAGTGGAGAGGAACCAGGTTATAGCTAAGGCAAGGGAAGAAGCACAAATAAGGCATGATCAGGATCAGGTTCATGTCCCCATTCCTGCTGTCATGGTCCCCACAGCAAATCCTGGGTGGAATCCTAATGATCCACTGGATCGGACCCGCCTCACCGTGTATAAGGAGCTGCTTTTGCACGGACTCCGGCACTCAGCTGTTTGCCATAACAATTGGGCCAAACCTTACGAGCTCATACAGGAGCCTAAGGAAAGTCCGGTCGCTTTTCTGCAGCGTATCCGGGATGCCATTCGGCAACACACTAACGCAGACCCTGATGCTGAGGCAACTGAGGCAATTATAAAGGGTATCTTTACCAGCCGTGCGGCCCCTGACATTAAAAAAAAATTGCAGAAAAAGGAGGATTTGATGGGCATGTCTGTGGCACAGATTTTGGAAACTGCAAACAAGGTTTACAGCCTCAGAGAGGGAGAGAAGGAAAAGAGGCAAGTGAAGATGATGGTTACAGCAGTTCAGGCTGGTGACAAAAGGAAGTTTCAGGAAGGAGGTGGAAGGGGCCGGGGAATGAGAGGCCATGGACGTGGGCGCCCTGGCTCACAGAAAAGGCGTTTGGGTCGCAATCAGTGTGCCATATGCCGGAAGGAGGGACACTGGAAAAATGAGTGCCCCGAGAGGGAAGATACCCCTATGATGGCAGCAGAGAATCAAGACTAGGGGTGTCAGGGGAGACGGACTATCCTGCCCCCAGAACCCCGAGTAAAAATGCGGGTGGGAAATTCGGAAATAGACTTTTTAGTAGACTCTGGAGCAGCTCGAACCGCTGTAAATCAACCCCTTCAGCTGCCTGTGGCAGATTCCCTCACTGTGGTCGGTGCTACAGGAAAAGGAATTAAGTGTCCAGTGTATGCTCCAGCAGAATGTGCTTTGGGAGACAGAACTCTCTCCCACAAGCTGGTTTACCTCCCCGACTGTCCAACGCCTCTACTGGGACGGGATCTGCTTTGTCGCTTAGGTGCCACCCTGCACTTCACCCAAGATGAAATCACCCTCACCCTGCCCCCAGAGAATGCCTGGATAATGACTCTTGCAGTTGAGCCCTCAGCCATGCAAGCCCCAGAGTGGAGCCAGTGGGAGGACCAGGTTTTTCCTCTAGTATGGGCATCGGGGGCCCCAGGAAAGGCAGCACATCACACCCCCATTAAGGTTCAGCTCCTGCCAGGAAAAGGTCCGGTGCGAATCAAGCAGTATCCGATCAAGAGGGAGGCCAGAGAAGGGCTGCAGGAAACTATAAATCAGTTTCTGAAGTATGGGGTACTGCGAGAATGCCAGTCAGCCTGGAACCCCCCCATCCTGCCTGTTCGAAAGCCCAATGGTACCTATCAGCTGGTCCAGGACCTGAGGGCAGTTAATGGACGGGTTAAGACTCTGCACCCCCTTGTTCCAAACCCGTATACACTGTTGGCATCTATAGGGGGGCAGTACACCCACTTTTCGGTCCTAGACCTGAAAGATGCTTTCTTCACAATTCCGGTCGACACACAATCCCAGGAGATTTTCTCCTTCGAGTAGGAAGACGAGAAAAGGGTTAAGAAACAACTTTGCTGGACTGTTTTAGCACAGGGATTTAAAAACTCCCCCACCCTTTTCGGCCAGGCTCTGGCCAAAGACCTGGAGGAGTGGAATACTCCGGACGGGATCCTCCTCTTGCAGTATGTGGACGACCTGTTAATTGGGGCGGTGGGATTAACCCCTTGCCTCCACGCCACTGTGAGCCTCCTGAACTTTGTTGGGCTCCGAGGATACCGGGTAGCTCGGAGCAAGGCTCAGATTGCCCTCTCAGAAGTACAGTACTTAGGATTTCACATAAGACAGGGGGAAAGGCAGCTTTCAAACGAAAGGAAGGAAGCTATCTGTCAAATTCCTGTCCCAAGCAATCGTAAACGGCTCAGGGCTTTTCTGGGCATGGCAGGCTTTTGCAGAATATGGATCCCAGAGTTCGGACTGTGGGCTAAGCCCTTGTATGAATGTGTTAAGGGAATGGATCACGACCCCTTTCACTGGTCCTCAGAAGCTGACAAGGCATTTAAAGTGTTAAAGAGAAAGCTAATGGAAGCCCCTGCACTCGGTCTGCCAGACCTCTTTAAGCCGTTTCAACTGTATGTGCATGAAAGAAAGGGAGTGGTTCTAGGGGTGCTTACTCAATTATTAGGCAACTGGAAACGTCCTGTGGCATATTTCTCTAAACAGCTGGATCAAGTTGCCAAGGGTTGGCCAGCATGCTTGCGAGCAGTCGCAGCAACTGCCCTGGTGCTTAGTGAAGCAGAGAAACTGACTTTGGGGGGGAACCCCTCACATGGTTCAAGCCCTGCTGGACAGGGTGGTCTCTGGCTCACGCAGGCTCGGGTAGCTCGGTACCAGGCTAAACTCCTAGAAAATCCTGAAGTTACCCTGCAGACCTGCCCCACTCTTAACCCAGCCACTATGTTGCCAGAAACAGAGGAGCAGGAACACGACTGTTTAGAAATCATAGATGCCCAGTACTCCAGCCGTTCAGACTTAAAAGATCAGCCACTCCCCAATGCAGACTATGAGTGGTACACTGACGGCAGCAGCTTTGTTACAGATGGGCAAAGGAGGGCGGGCTACGCTGTTGTAACTCTCCACGAGACTGTGGAAGCGGAGGGTTTGCCTGCCGGAACATCAGCCCAGCTGGCTGAATTGGTAGCTTTAACCCGTGCACTCGAACTGTCAAAAGGAAAAAGAGTTAACATTTTTACTGATTCCAGATATGCCTTTGGAGTGCTACATGCTCATGCAGGTCTCTGGAAGCAAAGAGGAATGCTTACAGCTCAAGGGTCCCCGGTCAAGCATGGGACACAAATTCTCCAGCTTCTGGAAGCGGTACAGCTCCCCTCAGAGGTAGCAGTGGTGCACTGCAAAGCCCATCAAAGAGAAGACCAGGACGTAGCCAAGGGCAACGCCAGGGCCGACAGGGAAGCCAAGCGAGCTGCCACCCTGGAACCATTGGAAGCTGAGGAGGCCCATGTGCATGCCCTCATCCCATCAGTGGGTGAGCTCCCAGCCCCTCAGTACTCTCGTGAAGAAAGGAATCTGGCCGACTCACTTGGGCTCCAGGAAAAGGAGGGATGGCTCCACTCCACAGAAGGAAAAATCCTCCTACCTAAAAGCCTGATATGGCCAGTACTACAGAAACTACATCAGACCACTCACGCTGGAAGGGAGGCTCTCACCCAGCTTATGAATAAGTATTTTCTAACCTCTGGGTTGAGACCCCTGGCTTCTCAGGTACAGGCTGAATGTTTAGTCTGTCAAAAGAACAACCCTCGACCAGGAGTGTCAGTGCCACCAGCCGCTCTGGAACCTACCCCAGGGCCAGGATTGGTGTGGCAAGTAGACTTCACTGAATTCCCCCGAACCCAAGGGTTCAGATACCTCCTCGTCATGGTGGATCGATTCAGCGGATGGCCTGAAGCCTTCCCATGCCGTAACAACACTGCCAGAACGGTAGCTCTCAAGTTTGTCAAGGAAATTATTCCTCGCTTTGGACTCCCCCAGTGGATGGAATCTGACAACGGAACACACTTCACATCACAAGTCATTCAGGGGATTTCGGATGTTCTACAGATCACCTGGAAGCTCCACACTCCATGACGACCACAGGCCAGTGGAGTAGTGGAACGTACTAATCAGACACTCAAGCGGCATCTCTCAAAGGTCTGCCAAGAGGCCTCTCTTCGGTGGCCTGATGCCTTACCCCTTGTCTTGCTCCGAGTTCGTGCTCTCCCAAAGGGCAGGTTAGGGCTTAGTCCCTTCGAGATTATGTTTGGGAGGGCATGGCCTATGAATGGTACACCGGTTCTGTTAGGGGAGTGGGAGGTAGGCTGCGGTTTCTTATCTCAGTACATGTGCTCTCTGTCTGCTGTTCTCTGTTCTCTCCACAGGTATACCAAAGACTTGCAGCCTCTCCCGCTGGATGCCCCTGTCCACTCCCTGCAGCCTGGTGACTCCGTTCTCGTTCGTACCTGGAAGGACGAGCCTCTCCAAGAGAAGTGGAAGGGACCTCACACCGTCCTGCTGATCACCCACACAGCAGCAAAGGTCGAGGGATACAAGAACTGGATCCACTACTCCCGTCTGAAAGCAGTGCCAGCTCCTGAACGGTGGACCGTCCAACCTGCGGAGAAGACTGCCAACGACGATCTGGGACTTAAACTGTTATTCAGGCGACAGTAAGGCCTGTTGGGAATGCCCTTGACCCATTTGGACAGTTACAGCACACTCCCCGTGAACACTCTGAACGTTGGCTGTGTTTATTTTCACAGGGCCAGCCTAACCTGTGGGCTTGGTCCCTTTTGTTTTTAATCTGCTTGTTATTAGTAGTAGTAATTTTGTGGGTATTTGGGGAATTGTAATTGTTAGGCCTTAGGATCACTTGCTCAGTATGGATCCAGGCCTAGGGTTTGCCACAGCGTTACTCTTTGCTATGGGAACACTCCTCTCGTTAACTCCCGTTTCTCCCCAGGCACATGCGGGATGGAGGGGAATTCCTAACAAATTAGAGTCAAATACATATGAGAACCTGAAGATTTGCTTTGCCCAAGAGTTTAATCTCTCTAACTGCTCCTCCGTAAACTTTGTACCCCCCGTGCCCCGAAGGTCCCTATGTACCCTCTCATTGACAGCCCCAGCTCCATGGAACTCAATTACATTTTGTCCACAGTATATGAGAACACTCAGCCAAAGGTTTGTTGAGTATTCTCAAAGGAGGGAATTGTTGGTGGCACCAGGCATGGCCCACTATTAACAGAAGGGTGGAAAACAACAGTGCCAATGAGGCCTCCCTGTATTAGGCCTAAATAAACCAAAGTTGCCTTACACTTGCCCACAGTGCGCCCATGTTTAAAATCGGATCAACCTTACAAGTCAGTAACCGAGAATGGAATGTGTTATCAGTGCAGCACTGATACCAGAAGGCAATTCCTGCTTGCACCTGGATAGCACAGAGGGAGTTAAGCAAAATAACCGGTCGGGAAAAAGTTACTAACGAGATGATGTATTTTCTGCCAAGTATGATTTAACCTGTTTAGAGTAATTGCTACTTTATAATGTATCTGCTGTATGGGAACTAGGAGGGAGGGAAGAAGGGGGGGGGGAAGGGGGAGCTGGGCAGTGGGGGTAATAGAGATGCTTAGCTAAAATCATGTATAAAGAGAGAAAGCTGCTTGTATGGAGGGTGCTCGATTTGAGACTTATCTGCCTCCGAGCACCGGGTTTTGAGATCTCAAATAAACCTTTTTTTTTGCTTCTCCACCTTGGTGTGTCTATTGGAGCGAAGCACACCGGACAACGAACCACTGTTGCTGTCGCCTCGGGCCTTTGTGCCGGCAACAACCCCACTCCCCTCCCAGAGCCGGGGAGAGAACCCAGGAGTCCTGGCTCCCAGCCCTCCCAGCAGAGAAGCCAGGGAGTGAATGGACCCTGGAGACTGGACTCTTTGTGATGGGAGCACCTCGCGGTTTTCAAACGTATCCTTCCTTGTGGAGTGGCCTCAGTATTGGGGGATCTCAGGCCGAGCGCCCACAAACCGAGACACCCACCGTTAGTGGAGACCTCTGCAAACACTGGCCTCAATAGTGCTGGATCCTTTGTGTTGGGGAAGCATGTAGGGCCCAGTCTTGATCAGGGCCCCATTGTGCCAGGCGCTGCATAAACACAGAGTGAGGAGACAGTCCCTGCCCCTAGGAGCTCACTAAGGAAAGTGAATCTGTCTGTGCCTCAGTTTCCTCCTGTGTAGAATGCGGATAATGACCCCTTCCTGCCTCCTGGGGGGGTGGCAGGTTGACTCCTTCCTATGCGGCGCTCAGGCCCTGCAGTGCCGGGCATCAGAGACCAGCCTGTGAGTCTCTCTGTGTCCAGGGCAGGCCAGATAAAATGAACGAGGCAGGGGCCAGACACGGTTATATACAGTCACAAGAACAAAGGAGCTGAGGCTCGGTGTCTGTGGGGCTGGGAGCCCAGCTGCAGGAGGGGATGTGGTTTGCTGGGAGCTGCAGGGAGCTGGCTTTGCTCTGACCAGGGTAGATTTGGCTGGAGATTGCAGATGATGAGTTTGCCTTGATGGCCTGTTTTGCTTAGCAATGACACAGCAAGAAAAAAAATTTACTGGCTGGGGTAAACAGCCAGATTTACAACACTGTTAGATAAGAGAGTGCTTGCAAGGTCTGGGAAAAATACTTGCAGAAGCTGGTTTGAAGCAACTTGTACCTTTTTGAAGCTTATCAAGAAATAACAGTTGCTCTTTGTTTTTCTCTTGTATGCTGGGAAAGTGTAACTGGGAAGGTGCAGTGATGACGGGACGTAAGTGATGACGCCACGGAGCAGCTGATAAAACACAGTTTGAATCTGCAGAGGGGAGGGGCTGGTTCTGTGTGGAGAACGGGCTGGCTCTTTGTTGACGTGTGCATGCATTAATAAAGAACTTGGTATTTGGACTTTGCTGGTGTTGCCTGTCTCTCTTTGCAGTCAGACAACGCACCTGAACAGTCTGGGATAGAGAGAACCCCGACAGATTTGGCACTCCCGATGGGACCTGTCTGACTCTCGGGCGAGGGGGTCCGTCTCCGACGCAACGCAGCGCGCATCCTTCAATTGAGAGGAGCCTGGCCCAGGAGTCGGATCTCACGCATAAGGCGTCGTCCCATGAACCAGCCTGAGCCCGTTTAAATCCAGCAACGTCCACCTGCCCTTTGAGCAGGAGTCCCGGGACCTAGGTAACTGAGCGCTCGGTACAGGGAAATGGGACAAGGTGGCAGTAAATGCCTGGGGGATGCTCCGTTATCTCTCATTCTGAGAGATTGGAAGGATACATCCAGGACAACCGGATTGTCCAAGGCTACGATGAGAAATTTGTGTTGGATCCAGTGGCCGTCATGTACCTTTCATTTGTCCCCGACTAGAGACTGGCCAGAGGGTGGAACCTTTTCCACAGATAGGATGAACTCCTTAAGGGATATTTTGGTTGATCTTAGGCCGGGACTAATGAATTATTTGTTTGTGTGGTATAATTAGAAACCCACGGAGGGACGGGTAGCTTCTGAAGCTGTTTGTATGGAGAGCTCTTGTAAAAATCCCCCGCCGTATGCCCCAGAGTCACACCGGGAGGAGGACAGCTTTGTTCCTGTTCTTCCCCCTGTCCGGCGGAGTGCAAGGATTCAAGGACAGCAGGCTATTGACAGTTCAGGGACAGAGGAGAATCCAGGGGGAGGTCAGGGTGATGTTCCCTCGTCTTCAGAGGGATCAGGCAGCCCTACCCGCTCTGTGCAGCCTCCAGCCGGCCTTTTGCAAACTTGGCCAGGGGCTGCTTCTCAAACACTCCCAATATTACAGCAGCCCTCGTCCTCGCCCTTGTGGACCCCCACTAGGTTACTTAACTTCATGAGGGAGGATGTTTCTGAGACACCCCTGATAGTACAAGCCACGTTGAGAACTTATCCAGTTCCACTGGTTGCTGGGGCATATGAGATGCTTTTTATCCATACTCCGTTTGCAACTTCAGATTTGTTTAAGTGGCAGTGCACTATGCCTCACTTACGAGACAATCCTGAGGCAGTGGAAAGGATGCTCCGCACAATTTTTGCACTCATGTGCCCATTTGGGCAGATGTAAATCAGTTATTAGATACTCTCATGACAGAAGATGAAAGACAAAAAGTTAAAAAAAAATCTGCAGGTGCATTTGAATGCACCTTGGCCAATTGATGACCCTAATTGGAATCCCAACAATTCAGCTCAAAAGACAAAGTTGGATGGATTTTTTTAAAAGCTGTTTTGAATGGCATTAGAGACGCAGAAGAGGCTACTCCAAATTGGAGCAAGGTGACTGCTTGCATTCAGCGTCCGGACGAGCAGCCCTCTGACTTTTGTGCTCAACTACTTTGTGGAGTTACAAAGCATGGGAATTTGAATCCTGAAACTGATCATGGAAAGGAGATGGTTAAAATGGTTTTCAGGTCACAATGTGCGGAGGATATTGCAAAGAGATTTAGAGAGCATCCAGATGGTATGCAAGGGAAAAGTTTGCCTGAGGTAGTTAGCATTGTTACCAGAGTGTTTAATGGGAGAGAGAAGAAGAAAGAAAAAGAAAAACGGAAAAGCAGAAGGATGTAAAGGAGCGAGTGTCACTGTTGGCAGTAGCAATGACCGGGGGAAGGGAAAAGGTCACGGATGGAACAGAGGTGGATGGAGTGGATGGGAAAGAGGAGAAGCAGCGAGAGGCAGAGGACGTGGAGAAGGAGGTAGAAGTAGTGGTTGTCATTATTGTGGTGCAGAAGGACATTGGAAAAGAGAAGTTGTTTGTGAATGGATCTGCATTTGTTCGGGAAGGAATCCGACACTCTGGATACGCAGTTACTGATACGCAGACTGTATTAATAGGGGAAGCTCTTTCTCCCAGGGTGAGTGCCCAGGCTGTGGAGTTAAAAGCCCTCACCGCAGCCGGCCTTCACGCTAAAGGGAAAAGGGTTAATATTTGTACGGACTCAAAATATGCTTTTGGGGTGTGTCACGCCACGGGTGCAATTTGGAAGGAAGGAGGTTTCATTACCTCGTCTGGAGCTCAGATTGCCCAGGAAAAGGAAATTGCTGAACTGCTTCAATCCATTCAGGCTCCTGGGGAAATTGCGGTGATGCACTGCAGGGCTCATACCAGACAGACTGATCCCGTCGCAATTGAAGGGCACTTGGCTGACAGGGCGGCCAGGGCAGTGGCCCTACAGGGAGCCCCTCTAGCTCAATGGCAATTACAAGCTTCAGATACTGAAAAGGCACCATGGGAAAAGTGAGGTGCTACAAAAGGTTCACAGCAACACCCACCTAGGAGTGAATAAAATGGTTCAAATCGTTCTTAGCCAGTTTGTATCTCCTGGATTAGGTGAAATGGCCAGACGAGTACTGGAAAGTTGTATTCGTTGTCAGCAATGTACTCCTAAGGGAACACGCCAACAGGTGCCATCTGGTGGGCACAGATGGGCTTGTTGGTGTCACTAGGCATAACCCTCGGTAACTCGGGAGGGTGGAAGACCACGAGTGTCGATGAAGCCTTCCTGCTCTAGGCCTAAATGAACCAAAGCTCCTCCATGTTTGAACTTTAATCGACCTAAACAGCCAGCAGCAGAAAACGGAATGTGTAACAGTCAGTTATCAGTCGCAACACCGCTCAAACCGGTATAAAGCGGTAGTAATGAGGCCTGCATGGCTGAAGGGCAAGATAACAGATCAAAGGGAAAAGGACAAGATAACGGTTCAAAAGAAGAGTTACTAACGAGCTAGACTTATAGCCGCCAAGATGACTTAACTGTTTAATGTAACTGCTACAGGGGGAGGGAGGGGGAAAGGGGAAAGGGGGTGGGGGAAGAAGGGAAGAGCTTAGCTGAAGTAAAGTATAAAAAGAGAAAAATTGCTTATGTTGGGTGTGCTTGATCTGAGACGTGCCAAGTCTCCTTGCACCGCTTTGAGATCTCAAATAAACTTTGCTTCCTTCTCCACCCTGGCGTGTTCATTGACGCGAAGCAGACCGGGCCACGAACCCCGCTGTTGCTTTCCTCAGGCCCTCTGTGCCGGCAACAGGCTCCTAGACCCATGCAGCACATTCAAATTCATTTTACTGACTTACCCGCTCAGAAGGAAAGCCACTGCCAAAGCCGTTTGCAAGGTGCTTCTGAATGAGATCCTGCCAAGGTTTGGCCCTCCTGAAAAATTAATTCTGACCAGGGAACGCATTTTACAGCAAAAATGTGCAAGAAACTCACTGAAGCGGTTGGGCCAAAATGGGTTTTTCATGCCCCCTGGTATCCTCAGAGCTCGGGCCAGGTGGAGCATGTGAATGGAACTCTAAAGACCACCCTAACCAAGTTGTGTAAGAAACTTAAGATCAAATGGACTAAAGTTTTTCCTTTTGGCTTCGTATATTGTCTGGACTACCCCGAATTCCAGGACTAAGCTAGCACCCTTTGAGATACTTTTTGGACATGTACCACCTCTTTTTACTTCTCCGGTTTCAATACCTAGTGACCCTGATCTGCCTTGTGAAACAAAAACTTATGTAAAAGCTTTGCAGCAGCATTTAACTACATGACAACGGTACTCAGTGCAGTCTCAATCTTTACCGTTGTGGGGAGCTGTTCATTCCATTTCGCCAGGTGACCCAGTGTGGATCAAAGCTTACTGAAAGACTCCACTTCAACCCCAGTGGTTAGAACCATTCGAGACTATCCTGGTGAGCCCTCCTGCTGTTCGGGTCAAGGAACGTCCCGCTTGGATTCATCATACCAGAGTCAAACAGAGCCTCGCTAGGGAGCCCGACCTGGTAAAGGGTTACCCAGAAGCAGATGGCGTCAGACTTCGAGGGAGCCACACACGTTCACCCCACTGCGAACTGGGTGAGCCAGAAGCAGACGACCCCTGTGCCCAGGACAAATGGACTGCTACTCCTTTGGGCGACCTGAGGCTAAAATTCAAGAAGTAGACTGGTGCCCATTCCCCAAGGAATGGCAACGAACAGTCGCCTGGGGAGTTGGTGGACTCATTTGTGCATTGTTTGTTGTTTTTCTTTTGTGGTGGTTGAAGTAACTAGGGGATATGAACATAAGGCCTTTATTCGCTTTGCTCATGAAATGAAAGCCCGTATGCCAGCACTGAATAACATTTCACGTTGGGTATGCCCCTGTAGTGAGGCGGCCTGGCTCCCAGCCGCTCCTGAGAGGGATGAGCCAGAACAGCCGCCACAGTGGGCGGAGCCACTGCCGCCTGTCCCCGCCCCCCGGAAGTCAAGGGGCGGGACAGGAAGTATAAAGGCCCAGGCCCAGCGCTCAGTTGCTGCCTGGCGTCCGGAGAGGACAGACGCTCCTGACCGAGCTCCTGCTGGACCGAGCCTTCCCCGAGCCCGGTACCCTGAGGATGACTGGCCGAGCCTTCCCCGAGCCCGGTACCCTAAGGACTGGCCGAGCCTTCCCCGAGCCTGGTACCCTGAGGAGCTGCTCGAGCGTCCCCTCGACCCGAGTCCTGAGGAGCAGCCCGACCTAGCCAGCCCTCAGCACGTCGAGGAGCCCATGGTGTGGGACCCAGCGCCGGACACCAGAGATGAGCAGGTACCCATGGAGGGGGAGATGGAAAGTAGCCTGGGGGTAGCTGACCCCAGTCTGGCTACAGCAGACTGTGAGCCGATGTCGGTGTGTTGCGGTCAGGACCCCACTGGCACAGCAGCAGACTAACTGCCGCTGTTAGGGCCCTGGGCTGGGACACAGTGGAGTGGGTGGGTCTGTGTCCCCCCTGCCACCCCACTCATGGGTGGCAGTCTCCCCCTCACACCAGCGCTCAGACATAGAAGTCTGGACTTACCTGCTGTTTGCTCAGCTCCTGCCTGAGGACCTGAGCCCTTGAACTGCTGCTTGTTGGCCCGCCCTGACCTAGGGCTTGGGCTTTACTGACTTTGTTTGCTCAGCCCCTGCCTGAGGGTCTGAGCCCAGAACTGCTGTCTGTTGCCCCGCCCTGACTGAGGGTTTGGGCTTAAATTACTGTTTGTTTTGCTCAGCCCCTGCCTCAGGCCTGAGCCCGTGACCTAATATTTGCTGCCCGCCCTGACCTAGGGCTTGGACTCTGGGGACCGAACTGCTTCCCAGCCTCGTGTAGTGAGGCGGCCTGGCTTCCAGCCGCTCCTGAGAGGGCTGAGCCCCCACACCGGACTCTTACAGCCCCTTAATGCCAGTAGATAGTCACCGAGGTCTTCCCATGATCCCCATACCTCTTAGCCCTATGAATATGACATGGGCTCCTTCATGGAAGGACTCCTCAGGCTTGCAGAACCTAACCTGGGCAGATTCAGGAATCCAGATTAATAGCTACCTTACGGTGTGGAAGCGACCTGGTGAGTGGTGCTTCCTGGGCTCAGGAAATGTGCCTCTAGGAGTTAGCAATTGTAAAGCCTATTTTAATGGAACCCATTTTGGTGAAAGCCGGGGACCTGATTGTACTCTTGGACAAGGTTTACCCCGACCTGGAAAGTCCTGGTATGTTTTCCCTACTAATTTTTGCAGCTTGTTTAATAGGTTGGTATTGAATAAACCTCATGTGTTTACCAGAATAGGTTGCTTTATAGCACCAGATCTATCGCACACTGATTGCACCGCAGTGCTGGAGCATTCCGAGATCATTCACATACGCTGCATAAAAAAACCATTCTTTTAATTCTTCGGGTACTGAGTACTCTATGTGTCAGTGTACTGATAATGCTCCTAATAGTTTTCACGGTCTCTCTGCCTGGACTGGATGGGATTACAAACCCCAATATACTGCATCTGTTATATCTAATCCCTTGTTTGGAGTCTATTGGGTGTGTGGAGAAAAGGCTTATTTAAGCTTGCCTGTCTCCTGGAAGGGGTCATGCTATTTGGCCTGGTTAGAACCCCCTGTCCTATATCGAGATCACCTTCCTTCTGGACGTTTAAGAAATGTGCGAGGTGCCAAAAAGAATGTTGACTGGTCTCAACCCCTTACCTGATAAGCGCTTAATGATTGGACAGGTAATAGTTTTCTGGATTTAACACGTGCTATAGTGCAAAGTGTAAACCAAACACAATGCTGAATGGCTATTCAGACCCCCATGCACTTTGGTCAAGGTATCCCGTTGTTGGGGGTACCCATCTCTCTCAGGTCATGGGAAAATGTCACGTCTCGGGACAGTGCTTTCACCAGCTTGTCTGTTTCGTGGAACCAGACTTGGTCCATTGATATGGTAGCTCAGGGTTCTTCTGCTTTCTGCATAACCCGGCACTCCTCAGACAAAAGCAGCTTTGTGGGTAATTTTACAAGCTGTAAAATCACTATTCAAACTTATTCCAGCTCCTCTTGGCACGTCCCTAAAGGATCTGGCTGGTATTGGCTATGTAATCATGCAGCTTATAAAACCCTTCCAGCAGGTTGGGGTAACACATATTTACTGGGTCTTTTTTGGTTTGGGGGCTTGTTGTAATCTTTGTATGCTTACAATGTTGTTATTTGTGCTTTCAACAAATGATAAGTTTAATGTCCCAAATGTGTAAACCAACTCCTAAAGCTCGGCGTTCCTTTGTAGTATAATTTCAGTTGTGTTCCTCAAGTCCCCTTGGTGGGTCCTCTAGGAACAAAGGGGGGACTTGATGAGTTTGGCTTGATGGCCTGTTCTGCTTCGCAATAACACAGCAAGGCCTACTGAAGAAAAAACATTTACTGGCTGGGGTAAACAGGCCAGATTTACGACCTTGCTAGATAAGAGAGTGCTCGCAGGGTCTGGGAAAAATACTTGCAGAAGCTGGTTTGAAGCAACTTGTACCTTTTTGAAGCTTATCAAGAAATAACAGTTGCTCTTTGTTTTTCTCTTGTATGCTGGGAAAGTGTAACTGGGAAGGTGCAGTGATGACACGACGTAAGTGATGATGCGACGGAGCCGCTCATAAAACACAGTTTGAATCTGCAGAGGGGAGGGGCTGGTTCTGTCTGGAGCAGGGGTTGTTCTTCGTTAACGTGTGCATTAATAAAGAACTTGGCATTTGGACTTTGCTGGATTGTTTGTCTCTTTGCGGGACGCACCTGGAAAGTCTGGGATAGAGATAACCCTGACCCAGAGAAACCATCCAATGGGAAGAAAGGGGCCGAGCGCATCACGAGCTTCCTGGGACTGCAGCCCCCGGCGCAGTTCCTCATTCCCCTCGCACTCGGGCCTCAGACTGGGTGAAGCTCAGCACTGGGGTGTTGGTGGCAGGACTGACGGGCCCCCACTGCCCCATCATGGTGTCTGCTCTGACCGTCCTCCTCCTCGGTGAGTGTCGGAGACAGCCAGGGCAGGTGTCCTTTTCGGGGGGGGGGGGGGCGGTGGGAATCTGAGACCGGGGTATAGGACCCAGTTGCTCTGGGATCTGGTCACTAACGAGCTGTCTCCTCTGCAGGCTGCTGGCTGGCCGGGCACAGCGGGGTGTGGGGAGGTGAGTATCAGTCTGTGCAGAGGTGGGTAACATGAAGGACGGGGGAGGGGATGCATGGGGTGGGGAAAAGAGGATCTGAGCCCTGAACCTTCCCCAAAACTCAACCCAAACTCCCCCTGGGAGCTCAGACCCGGCCCCGTTCTGTGCCCACAACACACCCAGGGTGCAGCTAGGAGCTGAATCTGGCTCCCGGACTCTATCAAAGCAGCTGGGATTTGAGCCAGAGGTGAGCTGGAGCCGGTTCTCACCGGTTTGCAGGAACCGGTTGTTAAATTTAGAAACCCTTTTAAAACTGGTTGTTCCAGACCAACAGGATCTAAAAGGGCGGCCCCGCCCCCGGCCCCAGCTCAGCTCTGCTTCCTGGGCTCCTCCCCTGAAGGCTCTGCCCCTCCCTTCTCCTCCCCCTCGCCTGCTTCCCGCAACTCAGATGTTCGCGCGGGAAACCTGGGACTCGGGAGGGCTCAGAAGCAAGAAGCAGCTTGGCAAGGTAAGCTGGGGTGGGGGAGCGAGGAGGGCTCCAGGGAGGGGGGGTGCAGCCTAGCCCAGTCCTGCTCCAGCCGCGAGCGCACCGGCTCCGGCCCCGGCTCCGGCCCCGGCTCCAGCCGCGAGCGCCCCGGCTCCGGCCCCAGCTCCAGTCGTGAGCGCCCCAAGTCCAGCTGCGGCCCCGGCCCGGCCAGGCGTCCCCGCTCCGGCTGCGAGCGCCCCGGCTCCGGCCCAGGCCTGGTTGAGCAGCGCCGGCCCCAGCCCCGGCCGAGAGGCTCTGGCCCCGGTTCCGGCCAAGCGGCTCTGGCCTCAGGCCGGGGCCAGAGCCACTCAGCCGGGGCCGGGGCTGCTTAACCAGTCCCGGGCCAGGTCCAGGGCACTCGGCCGGAGCAGGACTGGGCTGGGCCGTGCCTCCCTGGAGCCCTCCTCGCTCCCCCGCCCCAGCTTACCTTGCCAAGCCTGGCTCCGGCCAAGCGGCTCCCCCCCGGGCCTGGTCCCTGCCAGGCGGCTCCGGCTCTGCCCCGGCCTGGTCCAGCGCCCCCGGCCCGGCCTCCAGCGCAGTAAGGGAGGAGGGAGAGGGTGTTGGAAGAGGGCACGGGAGTTCGAGGGGTTGTGGGGGGGTGGATAGGGGTCAGGGCGGTCAGAGGGCAGGGAACAGGGGGGTTGAGTGAGGGCAAGGGTCCCGGGGGGCAGTCAGGAAGGATCAGAGGTTGGATGGGGAGGTGGGGGCCACTCAGGGGCAGGGGTTCCACTTCCAGGGGCAGTCGGGGACAGAGAGAAGGGGTGGTGGGATAGGGCAGGGGTCCCGGGGGGCCATCAGGAATGAGAGCAGGGGTTGGATGGGGCGGCAGGGGGCAGTCAGGGGAGAGGGAAGGGGGGTAGGGATCTGTGGGGGGGCATCAAAGAATGTGGGGGGTTGGATGAGGCAGGAGTCCCAGGGGGGGCACGACCCCCTCGTGGGGTGAGGAGGAGGGAACCGATTGTTAATTTTTTGGCAGCTCATCACTGATTTGACCCATCCACCGGGTTCAAACTTCTGCCCCCACCAGGCTGTGAGGATCCGCCCCCACCCCTAGATCCACCCCCCAACAGCTCCTCCCCTGCACTCGCAGCCCCCCCGTTCCCTGGCCTGGGGAAAGGTGAATCATGTGCGACTCCCACAGTCTGTGGTCACAGACGCTATTTCCAACCCCGGGGTCGGGGGCAGAGCTGCAGGGGGCCCACTGGTCAAGCTCCCTGGCTGGCCTCAGCGGGGGCTGGCGGGGGGACAGGTGATCTCTGATGCAGCTGGGTCCTGAGCGACGTCTGGGTGAACCCCCTGCCCCCCGAGCCCCATGAGCAGGCAGTGCCAACCCTGGTAGGGGACAGACTCCTAGAGAGGCCGAATGACTGATGGAGTGAATTGGGGTGGGAGGAGGCGGGGGTGGGGTATCTCCCCTGTTTAACTCCTGTCTCTTCTTGACATCAGGGTGAGAATTTCTCAAATTCATGATCTGGGTGAGCCCCAGCAGGGTGGTGGCGCTTGGGGGAGGGTTTGTACCCGAACACGGAGTTCTTTCTGCGTAAAGCCCTGGGCCCAGCAGAGGGGACGCCAGGCCGGGGAGTGGGGATGGAGACATTGGGGGGTTCCCAGCCAGGGGGGAGAAGCAGCCATTGGAGATTTGGAGCAGAGGAAGGGGGGATCCCTGCCCCCAGGGGGAGCTGCAGACTAGGAGGATCCTTTCCCAGGCAACACATCGGTTACAGGGTGATGGACGGAGCTGAAGTTTATAAACCTCAGTGTATAGTAGAGACTTGCACAGTCCCCTACAAGTCAGTGGTGGTGCTGTGCCCCCATCCTGGCCCCCATCCTCCCTGCTCTCCCCACTAGACCCCACTCCTCTCCCAGAGCCAGGGACAGGACCCAGGAGTCCTGGCTCGCAGCCCTCCCAGCAGAGAAGCCAGGGAGTGAATGGACCCTGGAGACTGGCCTGGCCTCTCACCCGCCGGGGAGCAGAGCTCTGGGCCCCAGGGGCTGGAGTTGCTCCGTGTCTCATGCTGTGAGCCCAGGGCTGAGGGGAAACTCTGGCCCCTGTGGAAAGGGATCCAGGAGCCCGTCCCCAGGGACGCCGGGTCTGACCCACCACTGAGGCTGCGTGGTGAGGACGGGCCCCAGGAGTGAGTGACGGGGCCTGTGTCTCACGGCCTGTCTGCTTCCCACTGCAGAGCCCAGCTACCCCAAACCCAACATCTCCCTGAGCCCCAGCGGGGGGGTCTCCCTGGGGGGAGCCGTGACTGTCCAGTGTTGCGGCCAGCACCAGGGCCTGCAGTTCGTGCTGAATAAAGAGGGACGCCATCTCCAAAGTGTGAATTCGGACTATCTCGCTCTGTTTCACATCAACAACGTGAACCGGGAGCACGGCGGGATCTACAGCTGCTCCTATCACAGCCAATCGGAGCTGTCTGCCGTGTCAGACCCCAGCGACCCCATGGAGCTGGTGGTGAGAGGTGAGGGGCCCGGCTCGGCATCCCCGTTCCCAGCCCCACCCCCAGCCCAAACCTCATGGGGTCTCGGTGCCAATGGGACGCTCAGAGCCAGGCTCTGCCCTGAGCCCTGACCCCGCAGAGAGGACGCCCGTCCGGGGAGCGGGGACGGAGTCACTGGGGGGTTCCCCAGCCAGGAGGGAGCAGCAGCCCCTGGAGATTCGGGGCAGGGAGGCTACTTTAACGCTGCCCCTTGTGCGTAGGAACCGTGAGTCATTATTTAATCCCGTGATCCCATCCCTTCTGTTCCCCAGGCCCCGCCCCAGGCAGTGCCCCGGCTGGGGCTGAATGAGGCAGGGGCTGCAGGAGAAGTGGGGGCTTGGAGGACACAGCGCTGGGCTGGGCCCCAGATCCTGGAGCAGCCACAGACTGTGATGGGAGCACCTTGCGGTTTTCAAAACTGTCCTTCCTTGTGGGGGGGCCTCAATCTTGGGAGATCTCAGGCCAAGCACTCACAAACCAAGACACCTCCAGTTAGTGGAGACCTCTGCAAACACTGGCCTCAATAGTGCTGGATCCCTTGTGTTGGGGAAGCATGTAGGGCCCAGTCTTGTTCAGGGCCCCATTGTGCCAGGCGCTGCATAAACACAGAGTGAGGAGACAGTCCCTGTCCCGGGGAGCTCACGGAGGAAAGTGAATCTGTTTGTGCCTCAGTTTCCTCCTGTGTAGAACGGGGATAATGACCCCTCCCTGCCTCCCGGGGGGCTGATTCCCTTCCTGTGTGGGGCTCAGGCCCTGCCAGAGACCAGCCCGTGAGTCGCTCTGTCCAGGGCAGTGGATGAGGCAGGCGCCACACATGGCATATGAGGATCCCAAGCACTAGGGAGCTGTAACTTGGTGTCTGTGGGGCTGGGAGCCCAGCTCGCAGGGCCGGGATTCTGGGTGGGGGGAACTCTGGGATCTGGGAGAGAATCTCTGCCTGGGGCCCTGGATCTGACAGTGGTTGGGGCCAGCTGGGGCTGGGTGGCTACCTGGGTCTGGCTCTCAGTGTCTGTCTCCTGTGCGCAGATCCCAGCTTACCCAGACCCTCCATCTCCCTAAGCCCCACCGGGGTCACCGCCCCAGGGGCAGACGTCACCATCCGGTGTCAGGGGCAGCGCCGGGACGTGAGGTTCTTCCTGCACAAGGCTGGAGACCTGAACCTGCAGCGACACATGGACCCTGCTGGGGCCGGGGCCGAGTTCCGCATCCCCAGCGTGAGCCGGCAGCACGGAGGGAGCTACAGCTGCAGCTACCGGCCCCGGTCAGAGCCCTTCATCTCCTCACAGCCCAGCGACACCCTGCAGCTGGTGGTAGCAGGTGAGGGGCCCGGCTCAGTGTCCCGGGTCCCAGCCAGGCCGACAAGAGGTCTCTGCACTGACGGGACGCTCAGAATCAGGGTCTGCCCTGGGCTTGTCAGAGGGGTCATAGTGTCGTGGCTCTGGGATGGAGTCACTTGCGGGTTCCCCAGCCAGGGGGGAGCAGCAGAGGAGGGGCCTTTCCCAGGGGATGCTCCCCCGGCTGCCCCCGCACTGGGGACGCACACAGGAGTCAGGGCCCAGGAATAGGCGCCAACTCCTGGTGCTCCAGGGCTAGAGTACTCAGGGGGAAAAATTGGTGGGTGCTCTGTACCCACAAACAGCCACGGTCCCCTCCCCATCACCCTCGCCCCACCTCACCTCCGCCTCCTCCTCTGAGCGCACCACGTTCCTGCTTCTCCGCCTACCTCCCAGCGCTTGCTGCTGCAAAACAGCTGTTTCACGGCGTAACAAGCTCCGGGAGGTAGGGGGGAGGAGCGGTGTCACAGACTCACAGATCGTGCCCACTCGTGGCCCCATGCGGTCCGTGGGGGGTGCCCCTTTCAAAGCGACAGCCCTTCTCGGGGGTCCACTCTCTCTCGGGGTCAGGCCCCTCCACCTCCTGGAGCCGCCCCTCTCGGAGCCTTAGCACGTCTGTCTCTGCCATGGGCCCCTCAGGGAGTCCACTCGCTCTGGACCCCCGGGGCCTCCACCCCCCAAAGGGGTTGGTGCCCCCTGGTCTCTAGCCCAGAGCGACTCTCAGCCAGCGTAACACAGGAGGGTTTATTGAGCGTCTGAACCCAGCACAGGAAACTCTCAGGGCCTCAGGCCTGGCCTCCCTCAGCCCAGCACATCCCAGTCTCCGCTGCATCCAGGTGGGCTCTGCCTGCTCCCCCTCTCCAGCCCAGAGCCCCCCTGCTTCCCAGCTGGGCATCTGATACCCCCGGCCCCAAGCCCCCCCTCTGTCCATTGTCTTCTCTCCAGGGAAACAGGGTCATAACCAGGGTGGCCTGGGCCTCCTCTCCTCTCAGCCCCCCTCTGGCCCCTCTGGCTGGAACTGTCTGGTCAGGTCACCGGGGTCCTCTCCCCGCAGCCCATTGTCCTCCCACTGGCCACAACCAGCTGCGACTCCTGAGCTGGGTCTTCGGGTCACTAGGTCCCCAGTCATAGAATCATAGAATCTCAGGGTTGGAAGGGACCTCAGGAGGTCATCTTGTCCAACCCCCGGCTCAAAGCAGGACCAAACCCAACTAAATCATCCCAGCCAGGGCTTTGTCGCTGGGGTCTCCATCCTCCAGGCCATCGGCCGGGGTCCAAAGTTCCCTCTCTGGTCCTCGGTACCAACAAACTCCCTCTCCCCTCATCTCATTAAACCAGTAACACCCGGGGGCACTGAGTCCCCCTCCCTCTGCATGCAACCCCCTGGAAAACACAGAAAAAACAAGACTCCTCCCCCACTTCATCACAAGCGGGAACTCGGGGCGCTCAGGGGAGGAGGTGGGGATTTGGGGAAGGGGTTGGACTAGGGGCAGGGAGGGGGTGGAGTTGGGGTGTGGACTTTGGGGGAGGGGTTGGAATGGGGGCGGGAGGGGGTGGGGCAGGGCTGGAGTCGGGGTGGGGCCAGGGGCAGAGGGGGATCGACCACTCACCGGCGCCTCCGGGGGATCCTCCCTGGACTGACAGTAGCGACCGATGCTGAGTCACGGGCTGAGGTGGATTAAGGTTTCCTGGGACCCTGGGCCAGAGCAAGGGGGGATCCCTTCCCCCCCTTCCACCTGCGTCCCTCTGCTGTTCCACCTCCTCGGCCTGTAGCCCCGCCCACAGCCCCACCCCTTTCTGCCCCATCCCGGGGCCCCGCCCCTATTCCACCCACGGCCCCGCCCCACACACACTGTGACCCTCAGCCCGGAGAAGCTCTGTCCCACGCCCTGGCCCCGGGGCGCAGCGGGGAGTGAGAGTCCCCCAGCCCTGAGGCCTCGGCAGGTAGCGAGAGTCCTCCCGTCCCGGGGCCGCTGGGGAGGTCCCGGTGCTAAGGCTTCCCCTGCCCGCCCTGCCCGCCCTGCCCGCCTCCACCCCCCCCCGCCCCCGGCACTCACGGCTGCTGCTGTTTCCCAGACAAATCGGCACCACCAGGTCTGACCATCATCGCCGGGGTGAGCGCAGCAGCTGCCATCCTCCTCCTCCTCCTCGTGGCCTTCGTCTGCTTCAGAAAAATCCAAGCCAGTGAGTGCCCCGCCCAGCGAGGGAAGGGTTAAACCTGCCGCTAAGCAGGGCAGGGTGGGGGACTGTGCTGGGAAAGCCAAGGAGCAGGGGGGCTCTGCAGGGGGCGCTGTTGCATGTGTAATCCCTGTACACATGCACCTGTCCCACCCCAGAGGAGCCGCATCTCAGCACCAGCTGAGGGGTCCCTGTATAAAGAGCCATCGGTACCGGGCCTCTCCGGTACATGGGGTGCCAGGGGAGCCAACCTATGGATCAGGTTCGTTATAACGAGTCACTAACGAGGGAGGATTGGGGACAGGAAAAGCCCCCCTGAGTTAATCTGCCCCTCCCCCTGGCACATGCTACGGTGTTGTGCCGCCCTCCATCCCTGCTGCCCTGGGGGGGGTGAGTGGCCGGGCGCTGGGAGTGGGGGATCCCAATCGGCTCATGGCGGATTCTGGTTTGTGTCCTTCTGCAGGAAAAGGAGCCGCACCGAGACCGAGCAGGTAGGAACCTGGATCCTCCCCCTCACGATCGACCTGCCTGAGTCACAGGGCTCCTGGGTTCTTTCCCCAGCTTGGGGAGGAGAGTGGGGTCTAGTGGTTAGAGTGGGGTGGGGGTGGGGTCTGGTGGTTGGGGCAGGGGGGATTAGGGAACTGGGTTCAGTGTGAGGCAGGATGGGGGGCTCTCTGGGTGTGTTGAGGAATCTCCCCCGTGGGTGGGGGGATATGACATTTACAAGGGAATTTTCTCTTTTAGCACCAGCCCTATGGGGGCATTAAAGGTGCCGGCTGAGGAAGAGCACATCTGTGAGTAACACACCCAAGGGGGTACCAGGGTGGGGCAGGACCCCTGGGGAGGGGAGGGACTTGTGGGGTCCACCTAGATGGGGCGGGGCCTGATTTACAGCTGCTGCTGGGTGGGGCCCCAGAGGTAGCCGGTGTCAGCTGTGAGCATTGGACTCCCAGGAGCTCCCTGGGGCCACCCTCCCTTCCTGCTCTAGTTCCCCATCCACTCCTGGCTCCCAGCCCCCTACTCTAACCACTAGACCCCACTCCCCTCTTGAGCCAGGGTGAGAACACAGGCGTCGGATGTCCAGGCCCCGACCCGCTGTAACCCCCAGACAGCTCTGTGCCTCAGTTTACCTCTCTGTAACACGGGGCTAATGACTCTGGCCCATGCTGTGGGGTGGGGGAGGGGGAGCTGTGCCAGACTCTGAGCGCTATGGCTGGATGCGGGGGTTGGAGCTGGGTGTGGGGTTCTACTCTGGGCTGGCCGGGGGTGCAGCTCAGCACATGTGTCTGTTCCATAGACGCCTCCATCGATGAAGGGAAAGAGACGCAGACCCTGGTAAGTGTCCCCTGTTCCCCCATGGGACCTGACCCCCAACCCTGACCCACATGGACCCTAGCTGCCCCCTCACACCTGCCCTCCTCCTGGCACACTCAATGGTTTGGGGCGGGGGTTGGGTTGCTGGGATGGGGGGTGGGTTTATGGGATCACCAGCTCCATGCTCTGTGTGCGTTGGGGTGGTGGTGGATTCACACACACACTCAGCCCCGTCCCATCGAGCTGCTGTCCCCCTGCCCTGCCCAGACCCAGATGTGGGGGCAGGTGTGGGGGGCTCAGCACGGGGAGGGGGAGGGGATGTGCCGCGGTGGCTGTTTATTTTATTTTGCTTCCTGTTAATCTCCAGATTTGTAATAAACACAGAACCACAAACCAGCCCAACCTGGGCACCCCACAGCCCCCCGTGCCCGTGCCTGGGGGGTGCATCGGCTGGTTATACAGGGACCCCTCGCCCGGCGCTGGGTTGCAGCCCCTCTGGGGAGGGGCATCAGTTGTCCAGGTCACCAGCGTTCACAGCCTGACCCTGGGCGAAGCTGCAGAAGGGTCTGGTGCCCGTGACCAATTGGCGCCGGCTGTTTACAGCCCCTCCATGGGGTCGTCCCTTCCCCACTGTGCTGGGGGATCCATCGCTGTGAGCCGGGGTGGGGGGACTAAGGGGAAGTGATCCCTGGGCGGTGCCCCTATGAGAGACTGAGGGGTCATCACCCTCTGACCCCAATGTTCCCCTCCTCAGGACCTCGGGCCAGACAACGTGGACACAGGGAGAGCCCCACAGATAATCCCCCCCACATGGAACTTCCCCGCAAGGGCCCCAGACCCTGGTTCTGGGGCAACATGGGAATCATCACTTGCTGGGAGCAGTGCGGGGGCTAGGACACAGAGCAGGGCAGTTCTGAATCCCCCCTGCAGGGGGTGGGGGGCAGTTTTCCATTAAACGAGGCTTTGTTACCCTTCAGTGATGAGCAGAGAAAGACTCCCCTCAGCTCCACCATCATGGCCCCTGCATGAGATGCTTCCCACCCCCGGCCCCTGCAGCCTCCGGACCTACAGATCAGCCTGCAGAGACACCACTGACCCACATCCGCCTGCTCCTGGCTGCTCAGACATCGGCTGGCTCCCTGTTGCCTCAGTTTCCCTTAACTCCTGCTTAAAGAGGCCCCCTAAGTCTGCTAGTCCCCACAAGTGACACTCTGTACCTCGGGGGGAACACCCTCCACCCCCATGTTCATCCTTATAATATGATGATAATAATAATATGCAAAGTTTGTCATCTCGGGTGTCTTCAGAAGGCTCATGATGCACCGAGCATGGTTGTTACAGTGACGTGATAGGTTGTAATGTCACGTATGTAGTTATGAGGCTGAAAATGTGTCGTCATGGCTTAAAACAAGCCCAGGCAAAACTCCCCAAGAGCAGAGGGGCAGTTCACACCTCATCAGGGCACGAGCGGGACAAACCCAGCCCAGCCTCACAGGGACAAAGGACACTGGCCGAGGCAGCAACAAAGGATCTGTTGGACTCTCGGGTGAGTCACCCCCCCTTCCCTTGGTCAGTTTGGGACTGCGATGAGGTAACGCTCCCCTGACTCTGAAGGCGGGGGGCACAGCCAAGAGGGAAGAGGGAGAGACATTTGCCAGGCTCTCTGTCTTCCACCCAGGGGCGGCTCTAGGAATTTGGCCACCCCAAGCACGGCGGCATGCCGCAGGGGGCGCGCTGCCGGTCGCTGGTCCCGTGGCTCCGGGGGACCTGTTGAAGACTTGCCTGAGGAGGGTCCGCTGGTCCCGCGGCTCCGGTGGAGCATCCGCAGGCGTGCCTGCGGCAGATCCATCCGAGCCGCGGGACCAACGGACCCTCCGCAGTCATGACTGTGGGAGGTCCACCGGAGCCGCCTGCCACCCTCCCAGCAAAATGCCGCCCCAAGCGCGCGCTTGGCGCGCTGGGGTCTGGAGCCGGCCCTGCTTCCACCTCCATCTACAGACACCACCACCCAGCGACTGAAGTGCTGATCGCAGAGGAGAGTCTGGGGAAGGGCACCCAGCCAGCCTGTGGTGAGAAGCATCTACATTTGTAAGGGCGCTGAAAGTGTTAAGATCAGCTCAGAATGCATTTTGCTTTTATTTCATTTGACCAAATCTGACTTCTTGTGTTTTGACTTCTAATCACTTAAAAAATCCATCTTTTGTAGTTAATAAGGTTCAGAAAAGGGCAACTAAAATGATTAGGGGTTTAGAGAGGGTCCCATACGAGGAAAGATTAAAGAGGCTAGGACTCTTCAGCTTGGAAAAGAGAAGACTAAGGGGGGATATGATAGAGGTATATAAAATCATGAGTGATGTTGAGAAAGTGGATAAGGAAAAGTTATTTACTTATTCCCATAATACAAGAACTAGGGATCACCAAATGAAATTAATAGGCAGCAGGTTTAAAACAAATAAAAGGAAGTTCTTCTTCACACAGCGCACAGTCAACTTGTGAAACTCCTTACCTGAGGAGGTTGTGAAGGCTAGGACTATAACAATGTTTAAAAGGGGACTGGATAAATTCATGGTGGCTCAGTCCATAAATGGCTATTAGCCAGGATGGGTAAGGAATGGTGTCCATAGCCTCTGTTCGTCAGAGGATGGAGATGGATGGCAGGAGAGAGATCACTTGATCATTACCTGTTAGGTTCACTCCCTCTGGGGCACCTGGCATTGGCCACTGTCGGTAGACAGATACTGGGCTAGATGGACCTTTGGTCTGACCCGGTACGGCCTTTCTTATGTTCTTATAAATCAGTTTGTTTATTCTGCCTGATGCAGTGCATTTGGCTTGAAGGTATCAGAGACTCCCCTTGGGATAACAAGCCTGGTACGTGGCAATTTATTTGTTAAATTGATGAACTCATATAAGCTTGAAGCGTCCAGTGGGCAGAACTGGGGACTGCAAGATGGAGGTTCCTAGGGTTGTGTCTGGGACCGGAGATATCGGCTGGTGACATTCGGTTGCACAGTCCAGGCAGCGGCTGCCCAAAGTTCTCACTCCCGGAGCTGGGAGCCGCTCACACGTCAGAGGCTGTGGGGGAGCAGCCCAAGAGTGGGGGTCTCCCAGCGGAGAAGGGTGGGGCTCGCTCCCAGAGTCGAGGGCTGGAGTGACCGAGCAGATCACCCATCCAGATAACACCAGGGGAGTGTCACACACCCCCGGCTCTGGGAGGGGTGTGGGGTATCTCCTTGTTGCAGGGCTGGGGAATGGCTGGCTCAGGGGGGTGGGCAATGGGACACAGGGGTCTCTCCCCTCTGGGGGGCATTGGCTGCAATCCAGCCCCACGGCAGGAGCACAAGAAGACTCAACTATCCTTTCACCAGTGGGTGGGGGTCCCGTATCCCTTTGCCCCTCCCAACCCATGTCCCTCCAGAGTTTTCCCCAGGAATTGAAATTAGGGGAGTTGTTCCAATTTATAGGGGGCGGTCAGGGCTGATAAGGGCTGAGACCATGAGGGTGAGGGGGGCTGTATGACACCATAGTAAAAACTGAAAAATGTTTCATGACCATTTTATTAGATTTAACACGTTTTAAAATCATCACAAATGAAAGTTGGCTACTCAACAGACATCGGGAAATACCTTTAGGTTTTGGAGACACTTCAGTAGTAGCTGTATTTGTGCTTGGGCTGGTTGGCTGTAGATACACCACTTGAACATTCAGATGACATGTTGATATATTCTTGGTTCTTGGTGTGTTCTTCACCATGGTTGGTTTTTGAGGCCTTTGAGTGGAAAAATTGTTGCTTTTTTTTTTTTGTCTTTTCATTTTCACTTTGACCTGCAACATATAAAAGAGATATTAATAAATTAAATGTTTTCTTAGGAGAATTCAAATTTTACATAAGGATAATGCAAATTACACCAAATCACATAACAGTTCTAGATTTCTAAAACAAATATCAATTAAAAAAAATTATTTAAGCTGACTTTTGTAAAGTAAGCCATCATGGGATAAGAGGGAAGGTTTTCTCATGGATCAGTAACTGGTTAAAAGATGGGAAACAAAGGGTAGGAATAAATTATCATTTTTCAGAATGGAGAGAGATAAATAGTGGTATCCCTGAGGGGTCGGTACTGGGACCATTACTGTTCAGTATATTCATAAGTGATCTAGAAAAAGGGGTAAATAGCAAGTTGGCAAAATTTGCAGATGATACAAAACAATTCAAAATAGTTAAGTCCAAAACTGACTGCGAAGAGTTACAAAGGGATCTCACCAAACTGGGTGACTGGGCAACAAAATGGCAGATGAAATTCAGTGTTGATCAGTGCAAAGTAATGCACATTGGAAAGCATCATCTCAACTCTACATACAAAATGATGGGCTCTAAATTAGCTGTTACCACTCAAGAAAGAGATCTCGGAGTCATTGTGGATGGTTCTCTGACGTGATGGTTCACATCCACTCAGTGTGCAGCGGCAGCGACAAAGCGGAACCAAATGTTAAGAACCATTAGGAAAGGGACAGATAACAGGACAGAAATTATCATAGAGCCGCTATATAAATCCATGGTTCACCCACCTCTTGAACACTGCTCGCAGACCTGGTCACACCATCCCAAAAAAGAGATATTGGAATTGGAAAAGGTACCGAGACGGGCAACTAAAATGATTAGGGGTATGAAACAGGAGGAGAGATTAAAATGACTGGGACGACTAAGGGGAGATATGATAGAGGTCTATAAAAGCATGACTGGTGTGAAGAAAGTGAATAAGGAAGTGTTACTTACTCCTTCCCATAACACAAGAACTAGTGGTCATGCAAGGAAATTAATTGGCAGCAGATCATAAAAAAAAAACAAAAAGAAGAACTTCTTCACGCAACCTAAAGTCAACCCATGGAACCTGTTGCCAGGGGATGCTGTGAAGGCCAAAACTATAACAGGATTAAAAAAAGGTCTCGATAAATAAGTTAGGTCCATCAGTGGCTATTAGCCAGGATGGGGAGGGATGCAACACCATGCTCTGAGTGTCCCTAGCCTGTTTGCCAGGAGCTGGGAATGGGCACCTTGATGATTCCCTGTTCTGTTCATTCCCTCTGAGGCACCTGGCACTGGCCACTGTCAGAGGACAGGATACTAGGCTAAATGGTGTGACGAAGTGGGGGATTTGCTTGTTTTTTCCAATGGTTTGCATGCAGAGGGGGTGGGACTCAGTTTCCCTGGGTGTTACTGGTTTAACAAGGTGAGGAGAGAGGGAGTTTGTTGGTACAGAGGACCAGCGAGGGAACTGGGACCCCAGCCAATGGCCTGGAGGACGGACACTTCAGCGACTGGGGACCTGGCAACCCAGAGGCCCAGCTCAGGAGTCGCAGCTGGTTCTGGCCAGTGGGAGGACAATGGGCTGCGGGGACAGGACCCCGGTGACCTGACCAGCCGGTTCCAGCCAGAGGGGGCCGAGGACAGAAGAGGGGAGAGGAGGCCCAGGCGCCCCGTTTCCCTGGAGAGAAGACAATGGACAGAGGCAGGGCCTGGGGCTGGTGATATCAGATGCCCAGCTGGGAAGCAGGGGGGGCTCGGGGCTGGAGAGGGGGAGCAGGCAGAGCCCACCGGGATGCAGGGGAGACTGGGATGTGCTGGGCTGAGGGCAGGGCCGGCTCTAGGTTTTTTGCTGCCCCAAACAAAAAAATAAATAAATAAAAGGCCGGAGTGCCACTGCCGAAGGAAAAAGACGACGGAGTGCTGCCTCTGGCGCTCAAATGCTGCTCCCTGAAAAGTGCCTCCCCAAGCACATAGTTGGGGCGCTAGTGCCTCAAGCTGGCGCTGGCTGAGGGAGGCCAGGACTGAGACCCTGAGAGTTTCCTGTGCTGGGTTCAGACGCTGAATAAATGGTCCGGGCTAGAGAACACGGTTGCATCAACCCCTTTGGGGGGTGGAGGCCTCTGGAATCCAGAGCGAGTGGCCTCCCTGAGGGGGCCCATGGCAGAGACAGACGTGCTAAGGCTCAGAGAGGTGAGGCTCCAGGAGGTGGAGGGGCTTAACCCCCAAACTTCCCCAAGAAGGGCTGTCGCACTGAAGGGGGGTCCCCTCACAGACCGCACGGGGCCAAGAGCAGGCAGGATCTGTGAGTCTGTGACAACCCCGCACTGAGGCCGCGGGGTGAGGACGGGCCCCAGGGCTGAGTGACGGGGCCTGCGTCTCACGGCCTGTCTGCTTCCCTCTGCAGAGCCCAGCTACCCCAAACCCAGCATCTCCCTGCTGAGCCCCAGCGGGGGGGTCTCCCTGGGGGGAGCCGTGACCGTCTGGTGTTGGGGGCAGCGCTGGGGCATGCGGTTTGTGCTGAATAAAGAGGAATGTCATGTCCAAAGTGTGAATTCGGACTTTCTCGCTCTGTTTCACATCAGCAACGTGTGCTGGGAGCACGGCGGGAGCTACAGCTGCTCCTATCACAGCCAATCGGAGCCGTTCACCTTGTCGTACCCCAGCAACCCCGTGGAGCTGGTGGTGAGAGGTGAGGGGCCCGGCTCGGCATCCCCGTTCCCAGCCCCACCCCCAGCCAGACCCTCACAGGGTGTCACGGAGTCCCCGGGCGATGCTCTGGAACTGCTCCCCACCAAGCCAGGCAGGACTTTGGGGAGCCTCCTCTCCCTTGGAGCAGACTGTCTCCAGGGCAAGAAGCTCACACGGCTTCGCCTCCTGGGTCTCTCCTTGGAGCATTCAGCATCCTCTGCCCCTCTGTGCGCTTCCCCCAGCGAGTCCGTGCCGGCGGGGTCCTGGGGAAGCCACAGGGTCCTGCCCCCCCACTTTGCAGTCAGACGTGACTCTCAGCCAGCCAGTAACACAGAGGTTTATTCGATGACAGGAACAGGGTCTAAAACAGAGCTTGTAGGTACAGAGAACGGGACCCCTCGGCCGGGTCCATTGTGGGGGGCAGTGAGCCAGACCCCCACGTCTGCACTTCACTCCTCGTCCCCAGCCAGCTCCAGACTGACACCCCCCTCCAGCCCCAACTCCTCTGCTCAGCCCCTTTCCCGGGCCAGGAGGTCACCTGACCTCTTTGTCTCCAACACCTTCAGTTGGCACCTTTGCAGAGGAGGGGCCCAGGCCATCAGTTGCCAGGAGACAGTGCCAGGCATTTAGGTGCACTGGCCCCTTGCTCTGCAGCAATCACACCCCCTTATTCCACCACCTAGATACTAAGAACTGCAGAGGGGACACTGAGGCACCAACACAGCATTCAGAGCAAACGTTAAGAACATTCCTAGTTCGTCACATCTCTCCCCCCTTTGAGACCGAACTGAGCGAGGTCACTCCAGCCAGTGACCTGGGGAAGTTTGAACCCACCAACGTTCCCATGGATGCCCCAGCATCTCTCCCATTCCTTGGTGTGAGTTACACCAGGACAGTCCAGTTTCACACCCTCTCTTTGCTCGAATGTGCTTGATGGCACTCGCAGGCCACATGTGGGAAGGTTTATGCAGCCTGAACACTGGGGTCCTGTCCCCACAGCCCATTGTCCTCCCACTGACCACAACCATCTGTGACTCCTGAGCTGGGTCCTCTGGGCCTCAGGTCCCCAGTCGCTGGGGTCTCCATCCTCCAGACCATCAGCTGGGGTCTCCATCCTCCAGACCATCAGCTGGGGTCCCAAGTTCCCTCTCCGGTCCAGTGTAACAACAAACTCCCTCTCCCCTCCCCTCGTTAAACCAATAACACCCAGGGATACTGAGTCCCACTCATTCCGTATGCAACCCACTGGAAAACCAAGGCAAACACAAGAAAATCCCCCACTTCGTCACAGCTACGTCTGGGTGAATCCCTTGACCCCGAGCCCCATGGGCAGGCAGTGCCAACCCTGGTAGGGGACAGACTCCTAGAGAGGCCGAATGACGGATGGACTGAATTGGGGTGGAGGGGAGGCGGAGGGGGGGTGTCTCCTCTGTTTAACTCCTGTCTCTTGTTGAAAGCAGAGCGTGAATTTCCCAAACCCACCATCTGGGTGATCCCCAGCAGGGTGGTGGCACTCGGGGGAAGTGTCACCATCCGCTGTGAGGGTCGGTACCCGGGCATGGAGTTCTTTATGCATAAAGCTGGACACCTGAACCGGCAGGTGCGGCTGGTACCTGATGGGACCGTGGCTGAATTTCCCATCCCCAGTGTCACCCGGGAAGATGGAGGGAGCTACACCTGCGACTGTCACTCAATAACAGATCAGAGTCATGGGCGCCAACTTATATGGGCTCTTGGGGCTAAAGCCCCAGGAATATTCATAATCAGGGGCTCTGCTCCACCAATATTTGGAGCTAGGTTCCCCCCCGCCCCGAAGCTTCCCTGCCTGAATGTAAAGAGAGCGCACAGCTCTTGCTTTTGCTGCCGTAGCCTAAGGCTACAGCTGCAGTATTAGCATAAGAACAATGCTAACTAACTGCTGCTGTAGACGGGGAGGGGAGTGGAGGGGGCCTCTTCTCCCCTCCCCTGCCCCTACCTGGAGGAGACGCGAACGGGACTTCCGGCCAGGAGAGGGACATCACTCACCTTAGCAGCTGCTGGGGCTTCCGTGAGTGTTTGACCCTATGATTTTTTTTATTATGTTTGAGTGTTTGACCCTATGATTCCCCCCCAGCCCCAGCTCCAGCCCCAGCTCCAGCCCCCACTCCTACCCCCAGTGAGGCGCAGCAGGCTGCACAGGGGAGGCAGGAAGCCACATGTGAAGGCAATGCCCCCTCCCCCAGCACCCACCAACCCACCCGCCACAGGAGGGATGGGAGAGGGAGGCTTCCTAGACCTGAGCAGCTGGGGCTTGGATGAATTTTATGACACCCTGCTCCCCCGTCCCATAGCCAGCCACCACCCTGCCTACCCCACTTCTGCCCCATGCTGGGCAAGGGGCAGCCCCATCACCCATCCACAGTGAAGTTATGGTGAGGGGCAGCATGGAAGGCCACCTGTGATGGCAACCCCCCCCCCCAGTACCCATCATAGGGGAGAGGAGTGGGCTTTCTGGACCTGAGGGGCCCTAGGAGCATGTGCAGTGACTGTGGTGCAGAGTGAGTGTGCTGTGGGGGGTAGGGGGGCAGAGGAGGGGTCCCTCCCCTGGAGCTTGCTGCTGCCAGTGGTGGTGATGGGGAGTCCTCTCTGGCCCTAGCCCTGGGGCAGCCTGTCTGCACCCCAAGTTCCTCAGCCCTGCCTCACCCCAAAGCCTGCACCCCCAGCACCGAGCACGCTCCTGCACTGTGAACCCCTCATCCCCAGCCCCACCCCAGAACCCTCACCTGAGGGGAAAAACATGCAACTTAAATTTGGTGGTCAGTTTGGAGTATCATTGTATTTAGCACAATATTTGATTATTTTACACCCTTCAAAGTATGTAACTGGTCATATACAGGTGTTTTCTCTGAATACTGTCTGTGTGCCTCAGTTTCCCCAATGCATTTCTTAAGGCTCTAGATGGTGGGATAAGGGGGTGTGATTGTTGTAAAGCCCTAGAGGGCCAGTGTGATGCCGTCTGCACAGATAATGGCTGCAACCCTGCCTCCAAGCAACTGATGGCCTGGGCCACCCCCCTGCAAGGTGCCAACTGAAGGTGTTGGAGAACAAAGAGATCAGGTGGCCTCCTAATGCCTGGAAAAGAGACAAAGGCCAGAGGAGGGAGTGTCAGTGCCTGTGCAGACTTCCGGGAAGCGCATGCTGTGGAAGGGGATGCTGGGATGCTTTGGAACAACTCCATACAAAGCCAGTCAGGACTCTGGGGGAGCCTCCTCTCTGAGCATACTGTCTCCAGAGCAAGAAGCTCACACCTTCCTGGGTCTGACCTCGGAGCATTCAGCCCTTCCACACGGTGCGCTTTCCGCAGCGAGTCTGCCCAGGCTGGTCCTGGGGCAACCAGAGGTCCCTGCACCCCAACTCCGCAGTCAGATGTGACTCTCAGCCAGACAGTAAAACAGAAGGTTTATTAGATGACAGGGATACAGTCTAAAACAGAGCTTGTAGGTACAGAAAACAGGACCCCTCAGTCAGGTCCATCTTGGGGGGTGGGGAGCCCAGACCCAAGTTCTGGGCCTCTCCCGATTTCCCCAGCCAGCTCCAAACTGACACTCCCTCATCTGGCCTTTGTGTCTCTTCCGGACAAGGAGGCCACCTGATCTCTTTGTCCCCAACACCGTCAGTTGCCATCTTGCAGGGGAAACTGAGGCACCCACACAGTATTCAGAGAAAACATTAAGAACATTCCCACTTTGTCACAACAGGTGCAAAAAAATTTAATACCGTATATTGAAGCAGGCACGTGCTGCTTCTGACTTTCCACTTTTAATTGACCCTTGTAATCTTGTGGTGCTGATGCATTGTAGCTTCATTTTATATCAGCTTACAGGGTGAGAGCGGCGGGGGGGGGGGACACCACCATTTTGGGCCCCACCAAAAATTATACGAACCTGCCGCCTATGATCAGAGTCACTGGTCGTATCTGAGCGACCCCGTCGAGATCATTGTAGCAGGTGAGGGGCTCGGCTCAGCACCCCGGCTCCAAGCCCCACACCCAGCTAGACCCACAGGGGGTCTCTGCGCTGATGGGACACTCAGAGTCAGGCCTTGTCCTGAGCCCTGGGCCCAGCAGAGGCTGAGGGAGGGGGGGATCCCTGCCCCAAGGGGGAGTTGCAGAGCAGGGGGGCCTTTCCCAGGCAACACATCAGTTAGGGGGTGATGGACGGAGCTGAAGGTTATAAACCTCAGTGTATAGTAGAGACTTGCACTGTGCCCTACAAGTGGGTGGTGGTGCTGTGCACAGAACCCAGGAGTCCTGACCCCCATCCTCCCTGCGCTCCCCTCTAGACCCCACTCCACTCCCAGAGCCGGGGAGAGAACCCAGGAGTCCTGGCTCCCAGCCCTCCCAGCAGAGAACCCAGGGAGCGAATGGACCCTGGAGACTGGATTCTGTGTGATGGGAGCACCTCGCGGGTTTCAAAAGTGTCCTTTCTTGTGGGGTGGCCTCAGTATTGGGGGATCTCAGGCTGAGCGCCCACAAACCGAGACGCCCACCGTTAGTGGAGACCTCTGCAAACACTGGCCTCAATAGCACTGGATCCCTTGGGTTTGGGCAGCATGTAGGGCTCCCGCCATGATGGGGGCCCCTTTGTGCCAGGCGCTGCATAAACACAGAGTGAGGAGACAGTCCCTGCCCCTGGGAGCTCACTAAGGAAAGTGAATCTGTCTGTGCCTCAGTTTCCTCCTGTGTAGAATGGGGATAATGACCCCTTCCTGCCTCCTGGGGGGGCGGCATGTTGACTCCTTCCTATGCGGCACTCAGACCCTGCAGTGCCGGGCATCAGAGACCAGCCTGTGAGTCTCTCTGTGTCCAGGGCAGGCCAGATAAAATGAACGAGGCAGGGGCTAGACACGGGTATATACAGTCACAAGAACTAAGGAGCTGAGGTTTCGTGTCTGTGGGACTGGGAGCCCAGCTGCAGGAGGGGATGTGGTTTGCTGGGTGCTGCAGGGAGCTGGCTTTGCTCTGACCACGGTAGATTTGGCTGGAGATTGCAGATGATGAGTTTGCCTTGATGGCCTGTTTTGCTTAGCAATGACACAGCAAGGCCTACTGAAGAAAAAAAATTTACTGGCTGGGGTAAACAGGACAGATTTACGACCTTGCTTGATAAGAGAGTGCTTGCAAGGTCTGGGAAAAATACTTGCAGAAGCTGGTTTGAAGCAACTTGTACCTTTTTGAAGCTTATCAAGAAATAACAGTTGCTCTTTGTTTTTCTCTTGTATGCTGGGAAAGTATAACTGGGAAGGTGCAGTGATGACGGGACGTAAGTGATGACGCGACGGAGCCGCTGATAAAACACAGTTTGAATCTGCAGAGGGGAGGGGCTGGTTCTGTGTGGAGAACGGGCTGGCTCTTTGTTGACGTGTGCATGCATTAATAAAGAACTTGGCATTTGGACTTTGCTGGTGTTGCCTGTCTCTCTTTGCGGTCAGACAACGCACCTGAACAGTCTGGGATAGAGAGAACCCCGACAGATTCGGCACTCCAGATGGGACCCGTCCGACTCTCCGGCGAGGGAGTCCGTCTCCGACGCAACGCAGCACGCATCCTTCAATTGAGAGGAGCCTGGCCCAGGAGTCGGATCTCACGCTGGCGATAAGACATCGTCTCATGAACCAGCCTGAGCCCGTTTAAATCCAGCAACGTCCACCTGCCCTTTGAGCAGGAGTCCCGGGACCTAGGTAAGTGAGCGCTCGGTACAGGGAAATGGGACAAGGTGGCAGTAAATGCCCCGGGGATGCCCCGTTATCTCTCATTCTGAGAGATTGGAAGGATACATGCGGGATGGCCGGATTGTCCAAGGCTAAGATGAGAAATTTGTGTTGGATCCAACGGCCATCATTTACCTTTCATTTGTCCCCGACTAGAGACTGGCCAGAGGGTGGAACCTTTTCCACAGATAGGATGAACTCCTTAAGGGATATTTTGGTGGATCTTAGGCCAGGACAAATGAATTATTTGTTTGTGTGGTATAATTAGAAACCCACGGAGGGACGGGTAGCTTCTGAAGCTGTTTGTATGGAGAGCTCTTGTAAAAATACCCCGCCGTATACCCCAGAGTCACACCGGGAGGAGGAGAGTTTTGGTCCTGTTCTTCCCCCTGTCCGGTGGAGTGCAAGGATTCAAGGACAGCAGGCTAGGGACAGTTCAGGGTCAGAGGAGAATCCAGGGGGAGGGTTCAGGGTGATGTTCCCTCGTCTTCAGAGGGATCAGGCAGCCCTACCCGCTCTGTGCAGCCTCCAGCCGGCCTTCTGCAAACTTGGCCAGGGGCTGCTTCTCAAACACTCCCAATATTACAGCAGCCCTCGTCCTCGCCCTTGTGGACCCCCACTAGGTTACTTAACTCCATGAGGGAGGATGTTTCTGAGACACCCCTGATAGTACAAGCCGCATTGAGCACTTATCTGGTTCCACTGGTTGCTGGGGGACATGAGATGGTTTTTATCCATACCCCGTTTGCAACTTCAGATTTGTTTAACTGGCAGTACATTATGCCTCGCTTACAAGACAATCCTGAGGCAGTGGAAAGAACGCTCCGCACAATTTTTTCACTCATGTGCCCATTTGGGAAGATGTAAATCAGTTATTAGATACTCTCATAACAGAAGATGAAAGACAAAAAGTAAAAAAAAAATCTGCAGGTCATTTGAATGCACCTTGGCCAATTGACGACCCTAATTGGAATCCCAACAATTCAGCTCAAAAGACAAAGTTGGATGGATTTTTTAAAAGCTGTTTTGAATGGCATTAGAGACGCAGGGGAGGCTACTCCAAATTGGAGCAAGGTGACTGCTTGTGTTCAGCGTCCGGACGAGCACCCCTCTGACTTTTGTGCTCGACTACTTTGTGGAGTCACAATGCATGGGAATTTGAATCCTGAAACTGATCATGGAAAGGAGATGGTTAAAATGGTTTTCAGGTCACAATGTGCGGAGGATATTGCAAAGAGATTTAGAGAGCATCCAGACGGTATGCAAGGGAAAAGTTTGCCTGAGGTAGTTAGCATTGTTACTAGAGTGTTTAATGGGAGAGAGAAGAAGAAAGAAAAAGAAAAAAGGAAAAGCAGAAGGATGTAAAGGAGCGAGTGTCACTGTTGGCAGTAGCAATGTCCGGGGGAAGGGAAAAGGTCACGGATGGAACAGAGGTGGATGGAGAGGATGGGAAAGAGGAGAAGCAGCGAGAGGCAGAGGATGTGAAGGAGTTAGAAGTAGTGGTTGTCATTATTGTGGTGCACAAGGACATTGGAAAAGAGAAGTTGTTTGTGAATGGATCTGCATTTGTTCGGGAAGGAATCCGACACTCTGGATACGCAGTTACTGATACGCAGACTGTATTAATAGGGGAAGCTCTTTCTCCCGGGGTGAGTGCCCAGGCTGCGGAGTTAACAGCCCTCACCGCAGCCGGCCTTCACGCTATAGGGAAAAGGGTTAATATTTATACGGACTCAGAATATGCTTTTGGGGTGTGTCGCACCACGAGTGCAATTTGGAAGGAAGTAGGTTTCATTACCTCGTCTGGAGCTCAGTTTGCCCATGGAAAGGAAATTGCTGAACTGCTTCAAGCCATTCAGGCTCCTGGGGAAATTGCGGTGATGCACTGCAGGGCTCGTACCAGACAGACTGATCCCGTCGCAATGGAAGGGCACTTGGCTGACAGGGTGGCCAGGGCAGTGACCCTACAGGGAGCCCCTCTAGCTCAATGGCAATTACAAGCTTCAGATACTGAAAAGGCACCATGGGAAAAGTGAGGTGCTACAAAAGGTTCACAGCAACACCCACCTAGGAGTGAATAAAATGGTTCAAATCGTTCTTAGCCAGTTTGTATCTCCTGGATTAAGCGAAATGGCCAGACGAGTACTGGAAAGTTGTATTCGTCGTCAGCAATGTAATCCTAAGGGAACACGCCAACAGGTGCCATCTGGTGGGCGCAGATGGGCTTGTTGGTGTCACTAGGCATAACCCTTGGTAACTCGGGAGGGTGGAAGACCACGAGTGTCGATGAAGCCCCCCTGCTCTAGGCCTAAATGAACCAAAGCTCCTCCATGTTTGAACTTTAATCGACCTAAACAGCCAGCAGCAGAAAACGGAATGTGTAACAGTCAGTTATCAGTCGCAACGCCGCTCAAACCAGTATAGAGCGGTAGTAATGAGGCCTGCATGGCTGAAGGGCAAGATAACAGATCAAAGGGAAAAGGACAAGATAACAGTTCAAAAGAAGAGTTACTAATGATCTAGACTTATAGCCACCAAGATGACTTAACTGTTTAATGTAACTGCTACAGGGGGAGGGAGGGGGAAAGGGGAAAGGGGGTGGGGGAAGAAGGGAAGAGCTTAGCTGAAGTAAAGTATAAAAAGAGAAAAATTGCTTATGTTGGGTGTGCTTGATCTGAGACGTGCCAAGTCTCCTTGCACCGCTTTGAGATCTCAAATAAACTTTGCTTGCTTCTCCACCCTGGCGTGTTCACTGACGCGAAGCACACTGGGCCACGAACCCCACTATTGCTTTCCTCGGGCCCTCTGTGGCGGCAACAGGCTCCTAGGCCCATGCAGCACATTCAAATTGAATTTACTGACTTACCCGCTCAGAAGGAAAGCCACTGCCAAAGCAGTTTGCAAGGTGCTTCTTAATGAGATCCTGCCAAGGTTTGGCCCTCCTGAAAAATTAATTCTGACCAGGGAACGCATTTTACAGCAAAAATTTGCAAGAAACTCACTGAAGCGGTTGGGCCAAAATGGGTTTTTCATGCCCCCTGGTATCCTCAGAGCTCGGGCCAGGTGGAGCATGTGAATGGAACTCTAAAGACCACCCTAACCAAGTTGTGTAAGAAACTTAAGATCAAATGGACTAAAGTTTTTCCTTTTGGCTTTGTATATTGTCCGGACTACCCCGAATTCCAGGACTAAGCTAGCACCCTTTGAGATACTTTTTGGACATGTACCACCTCTTTTTACTTCTCCGGTTTCAATACCTAGTGACCCTGATCTGCCTTGTGAAACAAAAACTTACGTAAAAGCTTTGCAGCAGCATTTAACTACATGACAACGGTACTCAGCGCAGTCTCAATCTTTACCGTTGTGGGGAGCTGTTCATTCCATTTCGCCAGGTGACCCAGTGTGGATCAAAGCTTACTGAAAGACTCCACTTCAACCCCAGTGGTTAGAACCATTCGAGACTATCCTGGTGAGCCCTGCTGCTGTTCGGGTCAAGGAACGTCCCGCTTGGATTCATCATACCAGAGTCAAACAGAGCCTCGCTAGGGAGCCCGACCTGGTAAAGGGTTACCCAGAAGCAGATGGCATCAGACTTCGAGGGAGCCACGCACGTTCACCCCACCGCGAACCGGGTGAGCCAGAAGCAGACGACCCCCGTGCCCAGGAGAAATGGACTGCTACCCCTTTGGGCGACCTGAGGCTAAAATTCAAGAAGAAGTAGACTGGTGCCCATTCCCCAAGGAATGGCAACGAACAGTCGCCTGGGGAGTTGGTGGACTCATTTGTGCATTGTTTGTTGGTTTTCCTTTGGGGTGGTTGGACTAACTAGGGGATATGAACATAAGGCCTTTATTCACTTTGCTCATGAAATGAAAGCCCGTATGCCAGCACTGAATAACATTTCGTGTTGGGTATGCCCCTTAATGCCAGTAGATAGTCACCGAGATCTTCCCATGATCCCCATACCTCTCAGCCCTATGACTATGACATGGGCTCCTTCATGGAAGGACTCCTCAGGCTTGCAGAACCTAACCTGGGCAGATTCAAAATCCAGATTAATAGCTATCTAACGGTGTGGAAGCGACCTGGTGAGTGGTGCTTCCTGGGCTCAGGAAATGTGCCTGTAGGTGTTATCAATTGTAAAGCCTATTTTAATGGAACCCATTTTGGTGAAAGCCGGGGACCTGATTGTACTCTTGTACAAGGTTTACCCCGACCTGGGAAGTCCTGGTATAGTTTCCCTACTAACTTTTGTAGCTTGCTTAATTGGTTGGTATTGAATAAACCTCATGTTTGCTTTATAGCACCAGATCTATCACACACTGATTGCACCGCAGTGCTGGAGCATTCAGAGATCATTCGCATACGCTGCATAAAAAAACATTCTTTTAATTCTTCGGGTACTGAGTACTCTGTGTGTCAGTGTACTGATAATGCTGCTAATAGTTTTCACGGTCTCTCTGCCTGGACTGGATGGTATTACAAACCCCAATATACTGCATCTGTTATATCTAATCCCTTGTTTGGAGTCTATTGGGTGTGTGGAGAAAAGGCTTATTTAAGCTTGCCTGTTTCCTGGAAGGGGTCATGCTATTTGGCCTGGTTAGAACCCCCTGTCCTTGTAGCAGGGTGGACCCCTGCTCCAGCCCTGAACGGGTTAAAAACAGCCCTGGGAAGGGGCCGAGGCTGGAGAAAACAGCCTTTCAGCTGGGCTGAATGGGGAAGTGACTGCAGCTGGCACCACGCCCCAAACTGAGCCACAGCTGGCCCCTATAAAAGGCCAGGGAAGCCAGAGGCAGAGTCTCTCTCTGCCTTCAGAGAGGGAAGGGCCTGGCTGCAGGGAGCTTGAGGCTGGATACCTGAGTGAAGCAGGGCTGGGGAAAGGCTGGGGAGCTGGGGAGCTCCAGCCTGGAAAGCCCCAGGCTGCGGCCTAGCATTGGGCTAACAGGTGCTGGGGGTTGCAGAGGGCAGCCCAGGGGTAGGCCAAGGTAGCAGGTCCAAACCCTCCTTGCCAGTGATGAGTGGCTGATCCTGCAGCCTGCCCCAGGATGTGGGGCTAGACAATGACTGGCAGTAGCCATACACTGAGGTAAGGTGGGGATAGAGGGTGGGGGTTCCCTGAGAAGGGGAAGCCCTGAGAGAAAAAGGGTTACTGCCAGGGGGCAGCACCCCCATGTAAAAGGGCACCGGGTCCAGGGAGGGGCACGGGGGCCAGAGGACAGGCGGATCAACGGCCTGCAGTGGGCGCTCCAGTGCTGGAACGAGCTAATTCCCAGAGTCACCAGCAGGAGGCGCCGCAGGGGTGAGTCCGACCCATCTACACATGGTGGAAAATGCGGGCATAGCGGTCTGCCCCTGATACAAGGGGCCAGCGCAAGGACTGTGGGACAGTTGTCTGGAAGAAGAGCTGAGTCCAAGATGGTGGAGAAAATGAACAGAGACTATTATTGGAGAGCCTGTGTGGCCCGGCTCGCCGAGCAGCAAGCAGGGCTGCTTCAGCTGCTGCAGGGGAGGGCACAAGGACCTCATTGGAGCCCAGGCACCTGGGGCAGGAGGCCGGTGACAAGGCCAAGGAACTGTTGGGCCTGTGGAGAACCAGGACACTTGAAAAGGGAGTGCCCCCATGGAACTCGCAGGGCCCAGGTGAGCCCTGAAGGAAGGGCTATGCCAAAAATGGACCATGGACAGACTCGAGTGCCCCCTGTGAAGCCAACAGGGGGGCTCAAAATGTGTTGGGCCTGTGGGGAACCAGGGCACAAGAAGAGGGAGTGCGCTCAGGGGACTCACAGGGCCCAGACTAGCCCTGAGGTGGTCAGGTGTGGGCACTGTCTGTGCTGCCTCTGCCACAAGGGGCGCAAGCAGCCTAGTCCCCAGAGAAGTTGGGGGAGGCCGGAGGACCAGGCCAGGACCAAGATTGCCCCAAAGGAGGGGGTGGTGACGACCAAGGCCCAAAAGAGGGAACTGTCAGGGGCAGAGAGGCTCCAACTAAATCAGGGAACCCACATAAGGGCCGAGGTGGGGACCCAAACAGAAGTGGGGACCCACGTAGGACTAGGGAGGTCTGTGGTGGGGACCCAGACTGTGGATGAAGCAAGCAGGCTGCTCCAAACAATGGAGAGCCTGCGAGCAGAAAGGGATTCTCTGCGGCCCCAGCTGAGGAGAAAGCTGGGCTGGTAGAGCACCCCGCCCGCCCCCCGGTGGAGGGGTTCTTGAGGTGGGGAGGGTGTAGCAGGGTGGACCCCTGCTCCGGCCCTGAAGGGGTTAAAAACAGCCCTGGGAAGGGGCCGAGGCTGGAGAAAACAGCCTTTCAGCTGGGCTGAATGGGGAAGTGGCTGCAGCTGGGGCCACGCCCCAAACTGAGCGACAGCTGGCACCTATAAAAGGCCAGGGAAGCCAGAGGCAGAGAATCTCTCTGCCTTCAGAGAGGGAAGGGCCTGGCTGCAGGGAGCTTGAGGCTGGATACCTGAGTGAAGCAGGGCTGGGGAAAGGCTGAGGAGCTGGGGAGCTTCAGCCTGGAAAGCCCCAGGCTGTGGCCTAGCATTGGGCTAACAGGTGCTGGGGGTTGCAGAGGGCAGCCCAGGGGTAGGCCAAGGCAGCAGGTCCAAACCCTCCTTGCCAGTGATGAGTTGGCTGATACTGCAGCCTGCCCCAGGGCGTGGGGCTAGACAATGACTGGCAGTAGCCATACACTGAGGTAAGGTGGGGATAGAGGGTGGGGTTCCCTGAGAAGGGGAAGCCCTGAGAGAAAAGGGGTTACTGCCAGGGGGCAGCACCCCCATGTAAAAGGGCACCGAGTCCAGGGAGGGACCCGGGGGCCAGAGGACAGGCTGATCACCAGCCTGCAGAGGGCGCTCCAGTGCTGGAACAGAGCTAATTCCCAGAGTCACCAGCAGGAGGCGCCGCAGGGTTGAGTCCGACCCGTCTACAGTCCTATATCGAGATCACCTTCCTTCTGGACGTTTAAGAAATGTGCGAGGTGCCAAAAAGAATGTTGACTGGTCTCAACCCCTTACCTGAAAAGCGCTTAATGATTGGACAGGTAATCGTTTTCTGGATTTAACACGTGCTATAGTGCAAAGTGTAAACCAAACACAATGCTGAATGTGTATTCAGACCCCCACGCACTTTGGTCAAGGTATCCCGTTGTTGGGGGTACTCATCTCTCTCAGGTCATGGGAAAATGTCACGTCTCGGGACAGTGCTTTCACCAGCTTGTCTGTTCCGTGGAACCAGACTCGGTCCATTGATATGGTAGCCCAGGGTTCTTATGCTTTCTGCATAAGCCGGCACTCCTCAGACAAAAGCAGCTTTGTGGGTAATTGTACAAGCTGTAAAATCACTATTCAAACTTATTCCAGCTCCTCTTGGCACGTCCCTAAAGGATCTGGCTGGTATTGGCTATGTAATCATACAGCTTATCAAACCCTTCCAGCAGGTTGGGGTAACACATATTTACTGGGGCCAGGGCCGGCTCTAGCTTTTCTGCCGCCCCAGGCAAAAAAAAAAAAAAAAAGCGGCCGGACTACCGAAGCGCAAAAAAAAAAAAAAAAAAAAGGCAGCCGCAAGGAGCTCATGAAGGGCAGCACCCGCCCACTCCCTCCGCCCGTGGGCAGCCAGGCGCTGTAGCCCGCTCGCAGCTGGGCGAGAGGGGCTCCCCCCTCGGGCCTTGGGGTGCCTCTCCCAGCCGGGCAGGCTCCGAGGGGGCCAACACAGGCAGCACTGGCTGGGGTCTGCGACCTCCGCGCGGGGCCGGCATTGCAGCGGGGCTCAGCACAGTGCAAACAGCAGGTGCCGGGATCAGTGGGGCCCGCCCTCCGCTGCCCGCCGGGCCGCCACAGAACCCTCCCGCCCTCCGCTGCCCGCCGGGCCGCCACAGAACCCTCCCGCCCTCCGCTGCCCGCCGGGCCGCCACAGAACCCTCCCGCCCTCCGCTGCCCGCCGGGCCGCCACAGAACCCTCCCGCCCTCCGCTGCCCGCCGGGCCGCCACAGAACCCTCCCGCCCTCCGCTGCCCGCCGGGCCGCCACAGAACCCTCCCGCCCTCCGCTGCCCGCCGGGCCGCCACAGAACCCTCCTGCCCTCCGCTGCCCGCCGGGCCGCCACAGAACCCTCCTGCCCTCCTCTGACCACTGGGCCGCCGCAGAACCCTTCCTCCTTCTGGTGCCCAGGGGCTGCAGGAGGTGGTGGCTCAGCCACTCCTTTAAAGGCGGCTCGGCCAGGCTGGGCTCAGAATGGCACGGGAGGCGGAGGCCAGTGCAGGCAGCGGGGAGTGGCGCGTCCCGGGGAGCCCGGCAGCACAATGAGCGGCAGGGATCATTAGTTCCTGCCCTGCCCCCTGGGCCAGGGTCCGTGTCCCTGCAGGGCTGGGCTGGCCGCCCCAAGATTGGCCGGAATGCCGCCCCTTTCAATGTGCCGCCCCAGGCACGTGCTTTCTCGTCTGGTGTCTGGAGCCGGCCCTGACTCGGGCTTTTTTGGTTTTGGGGCTTGTTGTAATCTTTGTATGCTTACAATGTTGTTATTTGTGCTTTCAACAAATGATAAGTTTAATGTCCCAAATGTGTAAACCAACTCCTAAAGCTCGGCGTCCTTCCTTTGTAGTATAATTTCAGTTGTGTTCCTCAAGTCCCCTTGGTGGGTCCTCTAGGAACAAAGCAGGGGCTTGATGAGTTTGGCTTGATGGCCTGTTCTGCTTCGCAATAACACAGCAAGGCCTACTGAAGAAAAAAAATTTACTGGCTGGGGTAAACAGGCCAGATTTATGACCTTGCTAGATAGGACAGTGCTTGCAGGGTCTGGGAAAAATACTTGCAGAAGCTGGTTTGAAGCAACTTGTACCTTTTTGAGGCTTATCATGAAATAACAGTTGCTCTTTGTTTTTCTCTTCTATGCTGGGAAAGTATAACTGGGAAGGTGCAGCGATGACACGACGTAAGTGATGACACGATGGAGCCGCTAATAAAACACAGTTTGAATCTGCAGAGGGCAGGGGCTGGTTCTGTGTGGAGCAGGGGTTGTTCTTCATTGACGTGTGCATTAATAAAGAACTTGGTATTTGGATTTCACTGAGTTGTTTGTCTCTTTGCGGGACGAACCTGAAAAGTCTGGGATAGAGATCTCCCCGACACAGAGAAACCATCCAATGGGATGAAAGGGGTCGAGCACATCACGAGCTTCCTGGGACTGCAGCCCCCGACGCAGTTCCTCATTCCGCTCGCACTGGGGCCTCAGGCTGGGTGGAGCTCAGCACTGGGGTGTTGGTGGCAGCGCTGAGGGTCCTGCACTGCCCCATTATGGTGTCTGCTCTGACCGTCCTCCTCCTCGGTGAGTGTCGGAGTCAGCCAGGGCATGTGTCCTTGGGGGTGGGGGGGGATCTGAGACCGGGGGTGTGCCTATTCAGGGGGGCAGGGTCTGAGACCAGGGTGTAGGATCCAGTTGCTCTGGGATCTGGTCACTAACGAGCTGTCTCCTCTGCAGGCTGCTGGCTGGCCGGGCACAGCAGAGTGTGGGGAGGTGAGTATCAGTCTGTGCAGAGGTGGGTAACATGAAGGACAGGGGAGGGGCTGCATGGGGTGGGGAAAAGAGGAACAGAGCCCTGAGCCTTCCCCAAAACTCAACCCAAACTCCCCCTGGGAGCTCAGACCCGGCCCCGTTCTGTTCCCCAACACACCTATGGTGCAGCTAGGAGCTGAATCTGGCTCCTGGATTCTGGCAAAGCAGCTGGGATTTGAACCATCCCACTGGGTTCAAACTACTGCCCCCACCAGGCTGTGAGGATCGGGGGCGGCACGTGGATTTATTTCAGCTCGTACAAACTCCAACAGGGCCCGTCTCTGGGCTCTAGATCCCCCTTGGGGTAACCGAAACGTTCTTGGTCAGTGCAGCCATGGGGAGAACCCCCCAGATCCGCCCCCCAACAGCTCCTCCCCTGCACTCGCAGCCCCCCGTTCCCATGGCCTGGGGAAAGGTGAATCATATGCGACTCCCACGGTCTGTGGTCATAGATGCTATTTCCAACCCCAGGGTGGGGGGCAGAGCTGCAGGGGGACCACTGGTCAGGCTCTCTGGCTGGCCTCGGGAGGGCTGGCAGGGGGGCAGGTGATCTCTCATGCAGCCGGGTCCTGAGCGACGTCTGGGTGAACCCCCTGCCCCCGAGCCCCATGGGCAGGCAGTGCCAACCCTGGTAGGGGACAGACTCCTAGAGAGGCCGAATGAGGGATGGAGTGAACTGGGGTGGGAAGGGATCGGGGGGGGGTCTCCCCTGTTTAACTCCTGTCTCTTCTTGACATCCGGGTGAGAATTTCCCAAACCCACGATCTGGGTGAGACCCAGCAGGGTGGTGGCGCTCGGGGGAGTGTTTGTACCCAGACATGGAGTTATTTCTGCGTAAAGCCCTGGGCCCAGCAGAGGGGACGCCTGGCCGGGGAGTGGGGATGGAGACATTAGGGGGTTCCCAGCCAGGGGGGAGAAGCAGCCACTGGAGATTTGGAACAGAGGAAGGGGGGATCCCTGCCCCCAGGGGGAGCTGCAGAGCAGGGGCCTTTCCCAGGCAACACATCAGTTAGGGGGTGATGGACGGAGCTGAAGGTTATAAACCTCAGTGTATAGTAGAGACTTGCACAGTCCCCTACAAGTCGGAGGTGGTGCTGTGCATAGAACCCAGGAGTCCTGGCCCCCATCCTCCCTGCTCTCCCCAATAGACCCCCCTCCCCTCCCAGAGCCGGGGAGAGAACCCAGGAGTCCTGGCTCCCAGCCCTCCCAGCAGAGAAGCCAGGGAGTGAATGGCCCCTGGAGACTGGCCTGGCCTGTCACCCGCCGGGGAGCAGAGCTCTGGGTCCCAGGGGCTGGGGTTGCTCCATGTCTCATGCTGTGAGCCCAGGGCTGAGGGGAAACTCTGGCCCCTGTGGAAAGGGATCCAGGAGCCCGTCCCCAGGGCCGCCGGGTCTGACCCACCACTGAGGCCACGTGGTGAGGACGGACCCCAGGACTGAGTGACGGGGCCTGTGTCTCACGGCCTGTCTGCTTCCCACTTCAGAGCCCAGCTACCCCAAACCCAGCATCTCTGGGATCCCCAGCGAAGGGGTTTCCTTGGGGGGATCCGTGAGCATCTGGTGTAAGGGGCAGCATCATGCCGTGCAGTTCATGCTGAATAAAGATGGACGCCATCTCCAAAGTGTGGATTCGGACTCACAGGCTCTGTTTCTCATCAACAACGTGAGCCGGGAGCAAGGCGGGAGCTACAGCTGCTCCTATCACAGCAGATCGGAGCCGTTCAAGATGTCAGACCCCAGTGACCCCGTGGAGTTGGTGGTGAGAGGTGAGGGTCCCGGCTCAGCGTCCCCGTTCCCAGCCCCACCCCCAGACAGACCCTCACGGGGGCTCGGTGCCAATGGGACGCTCAGAGCCAGGCTCTGCCCTGAGCCCTGACCCCACAGAGGGGACGCCCGGCTGGAGAACGGGGACGGAGTCACTGGGGGGTTCCCCAGCCAGGGGGAGCAGCAGCCCCTGGAGTCTCAGGGCAGGGAGGCTACTTTAACGCTGCTCCTTGTGCGTAGGAACCGGGAGTCGCTATTTAATCCCCTGATCCCATCGCCTCTGTTCTCCAGGCCCCGCCCCAGGCAGTTCCCCAGCCAGGGCTGAATGAGGCAGGGGTTGAAGGAGAAGCTGTGGCTTGGTGGACACGGCGCTGGGCTGGGACCCAGGAGATCTGGTCCAGCTCCTGGCGCAGCCACAGACTCTGTGTGATGGGAGCACGTCGTGGTTTTCAAAAGTGCCCTTCCTTGGGGGGGGGGGCTCAATCTTGGGGGATCTCAGGCCGAGCGCCCACAAACCGAGACACCCCCAGTTAGTGGAGACGTCTGCAAACGCTGACCTCAATAGCGCTGGATCCCTTGTGTTAGGAGAGCATGTAGGGCCCCCGCCATGATCAGGGCCCCTTTGTGCATAAACACAGAGTAACGTTACAATCCCTGTCTCTGGGAGCTCGCTGAGGAAAGTGAATCTGGTTGTGCCTCAGTTTCCTCCTGTGTAGAACGGGGATAATGACCCCTCCCTGGGGGGCTGACTCCCTTCCTGTGTGGGGCTCAGGCCCAGAGACCAGCCTGTGAGTTGCTCTGTCCACGGCAGTGGATGAGGCAGGGGCCACACACGGCATATGAGGATCCCAACACTAGGGAGCTGTAACTCGGTGTCTGTGGGGTGGGAGCCCAGCTGGCAGGGCCGGGATTCTGGGTGGGGGGAACTCTGGGATCTGGCAGAGAATCTCTGCTTGGGGGCCCCTGGATCTGCATGTGGTTGGGGCCAGCCGGGGCTGGGTGGGTGCCTGGGTCTGGCTCTCAGTGTCTGTCTCCTGTGCGCAGATCCAGAGTTACCCAGACCCTCCATCTCCCTGAGCCTCACTTCGGTCACTGCCCCAGGGGCAGACGCCACCATCTGGTGTCAGGGGCAGCGCCGGGACGTGAGCTTCTTCCTGTACAAGGCTGGAGACCTGAACCCGCAGCAACGCATGGACCCTGCTGGGGCCTGGGCCGAGTTCCGCATCCCCAGCGTGGGCCGGCAGCACGGAGGGAGCTACAGCTGCAGCTACCGGCCCCGGTCAGAGCCCTTCGTCTCCTCGCAGCCCAGCGACCCCGTCGAGATCATTGCAGCAGGTGAAGGGTCCGGCTCACTGTCCCGGCTCCCAGCCCCACCCCCAGCCGGACCCACAGGGGGTCTCTGCACTGATGGGACGCTCAGAACCAGGGTCTGCCCTGAGCCCTGGGCCTGGCAGAGGGGACACAGTGTCTTGGATCTGGGATGGAGTCACTTGGGGGTTCCCCAGCCATGGGGGAGCAGCAGCCACTGGAGATTCAGGGCTGGGGGAGGGGGGATCCCTGCCCCCAGGGGGAGCTGCAGAGCAGGGGCCTTTCCCAGGGGATACTCCCCTGGCTGCCCCCGCACTGGGGACGCACAGAGGAGTCAGGGCCCAGGCATAGGCGCCAGCTCCTGGTGCTCCAGGGCTCTGCACCCACAAACAGCCAAGGTCCCCTCCCCACCTCCACCTCCGCCTCACCTCACCTCTGCCTCCTCCCCTGAGCGCACCACGTCCCTGCTTCTCCGCCTACCTCCCAGCGCTTGCTGCTGCAAAACAGCTGTTTCACGGCATAACAAGCTCTGGGAGGTAGAGGGGAGGAGCGTTGTAATGGCCTCACAGATCGTGCCCACTCGTGGCCCCATGCGGTCGGTGGGGGGTGCCCCTTTCAGTGCGATGGCCCTTCTCGGGGATCCACTCTCTCTCGGGGTCAGGCCCTTCCACCTCCTGGAGCCGCACCTCTCTGAGCCTTAGCGCGTCTGTCTCTACCGTGGGCCCCCTCAGGGAGTCCACTCGCTCTGGACCCCCAGAGCCTCCTCACCCCCGAAGGCGTTGATGCCCCCATGATCTCTAGACTGGAGCGACTTTCAGCCAGCGTAAAACAGGAGGGTTTATTGAGGGTTGAACCCAGCACAGGAAACTCTCCAGGCCTCAGGCCTGGCCTCCCTCAGCCCAGCACATCCCAGTCTCCCTGCAGCCAGGTGGGCTCTGCCTGCTCCCCCTCTTCAGCCCAGAGCCCCCCTGCTTCCCAGCTGGGCATCTGAGATCACCAGCCCCAAGCCCCCGCTCTGTCCATTGTCTTCTCTCCAGGGAAACAGGCTCGTAAACAGGAAGGCCTGGGTCTCCTCTCCTCTCAGCTCTCCTCTGTCTGGAACCGGCTGGTCAGGTCACCGGGGTCCTCTCTTCGCAGCCCATTGTCCTCCCACTGGCCAGAACCAGCTGTGACTCCTGAGCCGGGTCGCCGGGTCACCAGGTCCCCAGTCGCTGGGGTCTCCATCCTCCAGGCCATCGGCCGGGGTCCCAAGTTCCCTCTCCGGTCCTCTGTACCCACAAACTCCCTCTCCCATCACCTCGTTAAACCAGTAACACCTGGGGAAACTGAGTCCCACCCCCTCTGCATGCAACCCACTGGAAAACACAGAAAAAACAAGAACCTCCCCCACTTCGTCACAAGTGGGAACTCAGGGCGCTCAGGGGAGGAGGTGGGGATTTGGGGAAGGGGTTGGAAAAGGGGCAGGGAGGGGGTGGAGTTGGGGTGTGGACTTTGGGGGAGGGGTTGGAATGGGGGTGGGAAGGGGGGGCAGGGCTGGAGTCGGGGTGGGGCCAGAGGCAGAGCGGGATCGAGCACCCACCGGCGCCTCCAGGAGACCCTCCCCGGACTGACAGTAGCAACCGATGCTGAGTCACGGGCTGAGGTGGATTAAGGTTTCCTGGGGCCCTGGGCCAGAGCAAGGGGGGATCCCTCCCCCCCCTTCCACCTGCGTCCCTCTCCTGTTCCACTCCTCGGCCTGCGGTCCCGCCCACAGCCCCGCCCCTTTCTGCCCCATCCCGGGGCCCCGCCCCTGTTCCACCCATGGCCCCGCCCAAAACTGTCCCCACACTGCAGCCCCGCAACCCATTCGCTACTTTCTGCCCCCCCCACACACACACACTGTGACCCCCAGACCGGAGAAGCTCTGTCCCACGCCCTGGCCCTGGGGTGCAGCGGGGAGTGAGAGTCCCCCAGCCCTGAGGCAGCGGCAGGTAGCGAGAGTCCTCCCATCCTGGGGCTGCTGGGGAGGTCCCAGTGCTAAGGCTTCCCCTGCCCCCACCCCCACTTCTGCGGGTCAGAGCGCTGGGGCTTCTCCTGTCCTGCTCTCCCAGCGGCCGGGGCTCTGGGGCCCCCCAGTGTGGGGCGAACTAAGAGTCGGTGTTTCAGCCCCTCCCCCCACCTCAACAGACGCTGGTTCTATTCCCGCAACGGGAACCGACCCGACCCAGCCTGGAGCGGCGCCAGCTCCCACCCGCCTGGACAGCCCAGAGCCAGGTACCGGGGCCGGGGGGAGAATCTACTGAGTCACAGATTATGGGGCAGCTTCCCCCAGTGGTTGCCCGGGGGGGAGGGATGGAGGCTGTTCTCAGGGGCAGTGATTCCCCCCTCCCCGCACCAATGGATTTGGGAGGGGAGCGAAGCCTCCTGCTCCGACACGAACCCGCCGCTAACAGAGCAGCCGGAGGCTGCTTCCTCTGGGGGCAGCTGGGCCCATCAGTGGCCATGGGGGATGGTGCCCTGGAGCTCCCTGCGAAGCAGCCGGCAGCAGCCAGCCTGGGAGGCGGGATACCGGGCTAGATGGGCCCGTTGGCCTGAGCCGGTGTGGCCATGGGAAGGGGGTGAAATGCCTTAGAAATGACGGCCAGGTGGGATCAGACAGCGCCCCCTAGTGCCGTGCTGGGGCAGTGGGGCCAGCCCTGACCGATGGGGAGAGCGCCCCCTACTGAGCCCCCCACCCCCTGCAGCCCAGTGGCCCCTAGTGCTACAAATCTCCCAAACCTTGCTGGGTCTGACCCCACTTGATGCCCTGGGGCCCCAAACATCCTCCCCATAGAATTTTCTGCTGGCTGCGTCCTGAGGTGTCCCAGCCCCTTGGGCGCCGCCTGGGGTGGAAGGGGCTGTGGGGAGGGGAACAGACCAGCCGCCCCCGGCACTCACGGCTGCTGCTGTTTCCCAGCAGGATCGAGACCTCTGACTTGGGCCATCATCGCCGGGATGAGCGTAGCAGCCGCTGGCCTCCTCCTGCTTCTCTTCCTTGTGGCCTTCGTCTGTTTCAGAAAAATCCGAGCCAGTGAGTACCCCGTCCAGCGAGGGAAGGGTTAAACCTGCCGCTAAGCAGGGCCGGATGGGGTCAGGGCTGGGATGGGGGACTGTGCCGGGAAAGCCAAGGGAGGGCAGGGGACGGGGGGGAACTCAGCAGGGTCTGCTGCCTGAGTAATCCCTGTACACACACAGCTGTCCCACCCCAGAGGAGCCGCATCTCAGCACCAGCTGAAGGGTTCCTGTATAAAGAGCCATCAGCACCGGGCCTCTCCGGTACATGGGGTGCCAGGGGAGCCAACCTATGGATCAGGTTTGTTATAACGAGTCATGAATGAGGGAGGACTGGGGACAGGAAAAGCCCCCCTGAGTTAATCTCCCCCTCACCCCGGTACATGCTACGGTGTTGTGCTGCCCTCCATCCCTGCTGCCCTGGGCGGGGTGGGGGGGGTGGCCGGGTGCTGGGACCAGAGGATCCCGATCGGCTTATGGGGGATTCTGGTTTGTGTCCCTCTGCAGGAAGAGGAGCCGCACCGAGACTAAGCAGGTAGGAACCCGGCTCCTCCCCACTCCCGATAGACCTGCCTGGCTCACAGGGCTCCTGGGTTCTGTCCCCAGCTCAGGGAGGGGAGTGGGGACTAGTGGTTAGAGCGGGATGAGGGTGGAGTCTGGTGGTTGGGGCAAGGGGGGGTTAGGGAACTGGGTTCACTGTGAGGCAGGATGGGGGTTCTCTGGGTGTGTTGGGGAATCTCCCTGCAGGTAGGGGGGATATGATATTTACAAGGGAATTTTCTCTTTTAGCACCAGCCCTATGGGGGCATTAAAGGCGCCGGCTCAGCAAGACCCCCTCTGTGAGTAACACACCCAAGGGGGTACCAGGGTGGGGGAGGACTCCTGGTGGAGGGGAGGGGCTTGTGGGGGCTTCACCCACATGGGGCGGGGCCTGATTTACAGCTGCTGCTGGGCGGGGCTAAGGAGAGGGCCCCAGAGGTAGCCGGTGTCAGCTGAGAGTGTTGGACTCCCAGGAGCTCCCTGGGGCCACCCTCCCTTCCCGCTCTAGTTCCCCATCCACTCCTGGCTCCCAGCCCCCTGCTCTAACCACTAGACCCTACTCCCCTCCCGAGCCAGGGTGAGAACACAGGAGTTCTGACTCCCAGCCCCCGCCCCTGCTGTAACCCCCAGACATCTCTGTGCCTCCGTTTTAATCTCTGTAACACGGGGCTAATGTCCCTGGCCCATGCTGTGGGGTTGGGGGGTGGCTCTGCCGGGCTCTGACCCCTCTGGCTGGATGGGGGGGTTGGAGCTGGGTGTGGGGTTTGCTCTGGGCCGGCCGGGGGTGCAGCTCAGCGGGTGTCTCTGTTCCACAGACACCTCCATCGACAAAGGGAAAGAGACGCAGACCCCGGTAAGTGTCCCCTGTTCCCCCATGGGGGCCTGACCCCCAACCCTGACCCACATGGACCCCAGCAGCCCCTCACACCTCCCCCCCCACCTTTCCTGGCATCCTCAGTGGTTTGGGGTGGGGGTTGGGTTGTTGGGGGGGGGAGCTTATGGGATCACCAGCTCTGTGTGTGTGTGTTTGTGTGTTGGGGTGCTGGTGGATTCATACACACACACACACACACACCTCAGTGACTCTCTCCCATCCCAGCCCCAGGAGCCCGACCCCGATGCCGACAGACTCACCTACGCCGAGCTGGACGGCCGGGCGCTGCAGGGCAAGTGGGGGGGCCTGGCCCCTGCCCCTGAGCCCGCCCAGCCCAGCCTGTACGCCACGATCAATGTGAGCCGGGGGGCCCCACGGTGAGAGCCCCCCCAGCCATGGGGCTCCGGCCCCCAGGGAGTGACAGACTCACCCCCTGCAGCACCTGCCCTGAGAACTCTGCTTCTAGGGAAGATTTAGGGGGGACGCTGCCCTCCCCCCACTGCAGCCCCATCCCATCGAGCTGCTGTCCCCCTGCCCTGCCCAGACCCAGATGTGGGGGCTGGCGTGGGGGGCTCAGCACGGGGAGGGAGCGGGGATGTGCCGAGGTGGCTGTTTATATTATTTTGCTTCCTGTTAATCTCCAGATTTGTAATAAACACAGAACCACAAACCAGCCCAACCTGGGCACCCCACAGCCCCCCCGTGCCCATGCCTGGGGGTGCATCGGCTGGTTATACAGGGACCCTTCGCCCGGTGCTGGGTTGCAGCCCCTCTGGGGAAGGGCAACAGTTGTCAGGTCACCGGGGTTCTCAGCCTGACTCCGGGCGAAGCTGCAGAAGGGTCTGGTGCCCATGACCAATTGGCGCCGGCTGTTTACAGCCCCTCCGTGGGGTCGTCCCTTCCCCGCTGTGCTGGGGGCTCCATCGCCGTGAGCCGGGGTGGGGGGGGGCTGAGGGGAAGTGATCCCTGGGCAGGGCCCGTACAGGAGATCGGGGGGGGGGGATCACCCTCTGTGATGGAGTAGGGGCTGTCTGTGTGGGAGATGGGAGAGCCAGGGAGGATTTTAGGTGAGGCACCCTGTATTAAAACTGTAACATGAGCTAGGCCTGCGGGAGGGGAGGTGACACCTCTGCCTGGGAGCTAGACAAAGGAAGGGAGCTGAGCGGGAGGGTTGAGTCCGTTTTTCGGTTTGGGACCTGGGTGGTGGGTTTGCAGGGGAACCTAGGCTGGAATCCAGACACCCTGAACCCCAGAAAGGCCAGATTGAGGGGTCCTGGCTCTGAACACGAGCTCTGCTGTATCCTGTGTTCCTGTTGTCCAATAAACCTTCTGTTTTACTGGCTGGCTGAGAGTCACTGGAAGTCCCAGGAAGAGGGGTGCAGGGCCGGACTCCCCCACAATCTGTAACACCCTCTGACCCCGATGTTCCCCTCCTCGAGACCTCAGGCACAGGGTGAGCCCCACTGCTAATCCCCACCTTGGAACTTCCCTGCAAGGGCCCCTGGGGCGACATGGGAATCATCACTTGCTGGGAGCAGTGCAGGGGCTAGGACACAGAGCAGGGCAGTTCTGAATCCCCCCTGCAGGGGATGGGGGACTGTTTTCCATTAAACGAGGCTTTGTTACCCTTCAGTGATGAGCAGAGAAAGAGTCCCCTCAGCTCCACCATCATGGCCCCGGCATGAGATGCTCCCCACCCCCGGCCCCTGCAGCCTCCGGACCTACAGATCAGCCTGCAGAGACACCACTGACCCACATCCGCCTGCTCCTGGGTGCTCAGACATCGGCTGGCTCCCTGTTGCCTCAGTTTCCCTTAACTTCTGCTTAAAGAGCCCCCCTAAGTCTGCTAGTCCCCACAAGTGACACTCTGTACCTCGGGGGGAACACCCTCCACCCCCATGTTCATCCTTATAATATGATGATAATAATAATATGCAAAGTTTGTCATCTCGGGCGTCTTCAGAAGGCTCATGATGCACCGAGTATGGTTGTTACAGTGATGTTATAGGTTGTAATGTCACGTATGTAGTTATGAGGCTGAAAATGTGTCTTCATAGCTTAAAACAAGCCCAGGCAAAGCTCCCCAAGAGCAGAGGGGCAGTTCACACCTCATCAGGGCATGTACGGGACAAACCCAGCCCAGCCTCACAGGACCAAAGGACACTGGCCTAGGCAGCAACAAAGGATCTGTTGGACTCTCCAGCGAGTCACCCCCCTTCCCTTGGTCAGTGTGGGACTGCGATGAGGTAACGCTCCCCTGACTCTGAAGGGGTTGGGGGCACAGCCAAGAGGGAAGAGGGAGAGACATTTGCCAGGCTCTCTCTCGTCCACCTCCATCTACAGACACCAGCACCCAGCGACTGAAGTGCTGATCGAAGGGGAGAGCCTGGGGAAGGGCACCCAGCCAGCCTGGGGTGAGAAACGTATAAGTTTCTACGGGCGCTGACAGTGTTAAGATGAGCTTAGAATGCGTTTTGCTTTTATTTCATTTGACCAAATCCGACTTGTTGTGTTTTGGTTTATAATCACTGAAAATCCATCTATTGTAGTTAATAAATGTGTTTGTTTGTTCTACCTGACGCAGTGTGTTTGGTTTGAAGCGTGTCAGAGATTCCCCTTGGGATAACAAGCCTGGTAGATACCAATTTCTTTGTTAAATTGACAAACTCATAAACTCCCCCTCTCCAGCTCAGAGCCCCCCTGCTTCCCAGCTGGGCATCTCATATCATCTTCCCCAGGCCCTGCCTCTGTCCATTGTCTTCTCCCCACGTAAACAGGGGCGCCTGGGTCTCCTCTCCCCTCTTCTGTCCTCTGGCCCCTCTGGCTGGAACTGGCTGGTCAGGTCACTGGGGTCCTCTCTTCACAGCCCATTGTCCTCCCACTGGCCAGAACCAGCTGTGACTCCTGAGCTGGGTCCTCTGGTCCTCAGGTCAGCAGTCGCTGAAGTCTCCATCCTCCAAGAGAGTTCTTCACTTTTTCAACTGTTGAGTCTTTCACTGTTGCACCACATGCGTCTAGCCAGTCAGCTGAGTTTCTTGCAGAAAGATAGTGAGCATTTGCTGGTCGACCACTGTTCAAGTTCAGGATGAACAAGTGACAGTGCACTTAACATTGGCCTCCAGTTTGTAGTGTGTGGCATCGCTTGCTTAAATAGAAAGCAGGATGCCACAGTCACGTTTGTTTACACGAACTGTGTTGCATCTCCAGCATTCTTAACAGCCTCAGTAAGTACTTCTAAAATTGCCTTTGACAGTGATTGCCTTATAAGGCTTTCTGCATGTTGGTGCAGTCCAGAGGCCTGGTGTTTTGCAGCCTTTTCGCATAGTTTGTCAGCACTGGCTTTGCTGATCGGTCTGGCAAACCATGCTCCTCCACTTTTACCAGTTACAGCACTGGGAAGCTTTCTTTCTTCGTAAGCTTTTTTGCAAGAGGTGCACCAGTAGCCATCTTTTGTAACGTCAATAAATGGGAACACTTTGACCAACAGACATCGGGAACTCCCTTTAGGTTTTGGAGACACTTTAGTAGTAGCTGTATTTGTGCTTGGGCTGGTCGGCTGTAGATACACCACTTGAACCTTCAGATGACATGTTGATATATTCTTGGTTCTTGGTGTGTTCTTCACCGTGGTTGGTTTTTGAGGCCTCTGAGTGGAAAAATCGTTGCTTTTTTTTTTGTCTTTTCATTTTCACTTTGACCTGCAACATATAAAAGAGATATGAATAAATTAAATGTTTTCTTAGGAGAATTCAAATTTTACATAAGGATAATGCAAATTACACCAAATCACATAACAGTTCTAGATTTCTAAAACAAATATAAATTTAAAAAAAAATATTTAAGCTGACTTTTGAAAAGTAAGCCACCACGGGATAAGAGCGAAGGTTTTCTCATGGATCAGTAACTGGTTAAAAGATGGGAAACAAAGGGTAGGAATTAATGATCAGTTTTCAGAATGGAGAGAGATAAATAGTGGTATCCCTGAGGGGTCGGTACTGGGACCATTACTGTTCAGTATATTCATAAGTGATCTAGGAAAAGGGGTAAATAGCGAGGTGGCAAAATTTGCATATGATACAAAACAATTCAAAGTAGTTAAGTCCAAAACCGACTGCGAAGAGTTACAAAGGGATCTCACCAAACTGGATGACTGGGCAACAAAACGGCAGATGAAATTCAGTGCTGATCAGTGCAAAGTAATGCACATTGGAAAGCATCATCTCAACTCTACATACAAAATGATGGGCTCTAAATTAGCTGTTACCACTCAAGAAAGCAGGGGCGGCTCTAGACATTTCACCGCCCCAAGCAGGGTGGCATGCCGCTGGGGGCACTCTGCTGGTCGCCGGGAGAGCGGCAGGCGGCTCCGGGGGTCCGCTGGTCCCGCAGCTTAGGTGGACCACCGGAGCCGCCCTGGGACCAGCGGACCCTCCGCAGGCACGCCTGCGGGAGGTCCACCAGAGCCGCCTGCCGCCCTCCCGGCGACCGGCAGAGCGCCCCCCGTGGCATGCCACCCCAAGCACGCGCTTGGTGTGCTGGGGCCTGGAGCCGCCCCTGCAAGAAAGAGATCTCGGAGTCATTGTGGATGGTTCGCTGACGTGATGGTTCACATACACTCAGTGTGCAGCGGCAGTGAAAAAGCGGAACCGAAGGTTAAGAACCATTAAGAAAGGGACAGATAACAGGACAGAAATTATCATAGAGCCGCTATATAAATCCACGGTGCACCCACCTCTTGAAAACTGCTCGCAGACCCGGTCACCCCATCCCAAAAAGGATATATTGGAATTGGAAAAGGTACAGAGATGGGCAACTAAAATGATTAGGGGTCTGAAACAAGAGGAGAAATTAAAATGACTGGGACGACTAAGGGGAGATATGATAGAGGTCTATAAAATTGTGACTGGTGTGAAGAAAGTGAATAAGGAAGTGTTATTTACTCCTTCACATAACACAAGAACTAGTGGTCACGCAAGGAAATTAATTGGCAGCAGATCATAAAAAAAAAAACAAAAAGAAGAACTTCTTCACGCAACCTAAAGTCAACCCATGGAACCTGTTGCCAGGGGATGCTGTGAAGGGCAAAACTATAACAGGATTAAAAAAAGATCTCGATAAGTAAGTGGAGGTTAGGTCCATCAGTGGCTATTAGCCAGGATGGGGAGGGACGCAACACCATGCTCTGAGTGTCCCTAGCCTGTTTGCCAGGAGCTGGGAATGGGCACCTTGATGATTCCCTGTTCTGCTCATTCCCTCTGAGGCACCTGGCACTGGCCACTGTCAGAGGACAGGATACTGGGCTAAATGGTGTGACGAAGTGGGGGATTTGATTGTTTTTTCCTTGTTTTTTCCAGGGGGTTGCATGCAGAGGGGGTGGGACTCAGTTCCCCTGGGTGTTACTGGTTTGAAGAGGGGAGGGGAGAGGGAGCTTGTTGGTACAGAGGACTGGAGAGGGAACTGGGGCCCCAGCCAATGGCCAGGAGGACAGACACTTCAGCGACTAGGGACCTGGTGACCCGGAAGCCCAGCTCAGGAGGCACAGCCGATTGTTGCCAGTGGGAGGACAATGGGCTGCGAAGAGAGGACCCCAGTGACCAGACCAGCCGGTTCCAGCCAGAGAGGCCAGAGGACAGAAGAGAGGAGAGGAGACCCAGGTGACCTGGTTTACGACCCTGTTTCCCTGGATAGGAGACAATGGACAGAGGCAGGGCCTGAGGGAGGTGATCTCAGATGCCCAGCTGGGAAGCAGGGGGGCTCTGGGCTGGAGAGGCGGGGCAGGCAGAGCCCACCGGGATGCAGGGAAACTGGGATGTGCTGGGCTGAGGGAGGCCAGGCCTGAGGCCCTGAGAGTTTCCTGTGCTGGGTTCAACTCTCAATAAACTCTCCTGTTTTACACTGGCCGAGAGTCGCTCCGGGCTAGAGAACAGACGGGGTGGACTCCCTGAGGGGCCCATGACGAGAGACAGACGCGCTAAGGCTCAGAGAGGTGCGGCTCAAGGAGGCAGAGGGGCTTAACCCCCATAAGAGGGTGGACCCCCGAGAAGGGCTGTCGCACTGAAGGGGGGTCCCTCCACGGACCTCACAGGGCCAAGAGCGGTCAGGATCTGTGAGTCCGTGACAACCCCACACTAAAGCCGCGTGATGAGGACGGGCCCCAGGAGTGAGTGACGGGGCCTGCGTCTCACGGCCTGTCTGCTTCCCACTGCAGAGCCCAGCTACCCCAAACCCAGCATCTCTGTGATCCCCAGCGGGGGGGTCTCCCTGGGCGCAGCCGTGACCGTCCGGTGTTGCGGGCAGCGCCGGGACGTGCGGTACGTGCTGAATAAAGAGGGACGTCATTTCCCACCGGAGCTACAGCTGCTCCCATCACAGCAGATCGGAGCCGTTCACTTTGTCGTACCCCAGTGACCCCGTGGAGCTGGTGGTGAGAGGTGAGGGGCCCGGCTCGGCGTCCCTGCTCCCAGTTGCACCCTCAGAAGTTCGGCACCTGACGGGATGCTCAGAGCCAGGCTCTGCCCAGAGCCCTAGGACTGGCCTGGACAGGGAGGGGGGACAGTGTCACTGGGGGGTTCCCCAGCCAGGGGGGAGCAGCAGCTCCTGGGGGTTCAGGGCTGAGGGGGGGGATCCCTGCCCCCAGGGGGAGCTGCAGAGCAGGAGCCTTTCCCAGGGGATGCTCCCCCGGCTGCCCCCGCGCTGGGGAGGCAAGGAGGAGTCAGGGCCCAGAGGCTGCCGAGCTGGCACCGGCCCCAACCACAAACCTCCCTCCCCGGACTGACAGTAACGATGATGCCGAGTCACGGCAGAGGTGGTTTAAGTTTCCTGGGAACCTGGACCAGAACAAGGAGGATGAAGCAACCCTGGTCTCTAGCCCGGAGCGACTCTCAGCCAGCGTAACACAGGAGGGTTTATTGAGCGTTGAACCCAGCACAGGAAACTCTCAGGGCCTCAGGCCTGGCCTCCTTCAGCCCAGCACATCCCAGTCTCCCCTGCAGCCAGGTGGGCTCTGCCTGCTCCCCCTCTCCAGCACCGAGCCCCCCTGCTTCCCAGCTGGGCATCTGATATTACCTCCCTCAAGTCCCACCTCTGTCCATTGTCTTCTCTGCCAGTAAACAGGGTCACCTGGGTCTCCTCTCCCCTCTTCTGTCCTCCGGCCCCTCTGGCTGGAACCGGCTGGTCAGGTCACCGGGGTCCTCTCTTTGCAGCCCATTGTCCTCCCACTGGCCAGAACCAGCTGTGACTCCTGAGCTGGGTCCTCTGGTCCTCAGGTCAGCAGTTGCTGGCGTCTCCATCCTCCAGGCCATCGGCCGGGGTCCCAAGTTCCCTGTCCGGGAAACAAACTCCCTCTCCCATCACTCCGTTAAACCAGTAACACTCAGGGACACTGAGTCCCACCCCCTCTGCATGCAACCACTGGAAAACCGAGGCAAACACAAGAAAATCCCCCACTTTGTCACAGCTACGTCAGGGTGAACCCCCTGCCCCCTAGCCCCATGGGCAGGCAGTGCCAACCCTGGTAGGGGACAGACTCCTAGAGAGGCCGAATGATGGATGGACTGAATTGGGGTGGAGGGGTGGTGGGGGGAGGGGGGCTGTGTCTCACCTGTTTAACTCCTGTCTCTTGTTGAAAGAAAGGTGTGAATTACCCCAAACCCACCCTCTGGGTGAGCCCCAGCAGGGTGGTGGCGCTCGGGGGAAGCGTCACCATCCGCTGTGAGGTTTTGTACCTGGGCATGGAGTTCTCTCTGCGTAAAGCTGGACACCCGAACCGGCAGGTGCGGCAGGTACCTGATGGGACCGTGGCTGAATTTCCCATCCCCAGTGTCGGCCGGGAGGATGGAGGGAGCTACACCTGTGACTATCGCTCCATAACGCAACAGAGTCACTGGTCATATCTGAGCGACCCCGTCGAGATCATTGTAGCAGGTGAGGGGCTCGGCTCAGCACCCCGGCTCCCAGCCCTACACCGAGCTAGACCCACAGGGAGTCTCTGCGCTAATGGAACACTCAGAGTCAGGCCCTGTCCTGAGCCCTGGGCCCAGCAGAGGGGACGCCCGGCCAGGGAGTGGGGACAGAGTCACTGGGGGCTTCCCCAACCAGGGGGAAGCAGCAGCCACTGGGGATTTGGGGCAGAGGAAGGGGGTATCCCTGACCCAGGGGGAGTTGCAGAGCGGGGGGGCCTTTCCCAGGCAACACATCAGTTAGGGGGTGATGGGCGGAGCTGAAGGTTATAAACCTCAGTGTATAGTTGTGACGAACTGGGAATGTTCTTAATGTTTTCTCTGAATACAGTGTTGGTGCTTCAGTGTCCCCTCTGCAGTTCTTAAGCATCTAGGTGGTGGAATAAGGGTGTGTGGTTGCTGCAGAGGAAGGGGCCAGTGCACCTAAATGCCTGACACTCTGTCTCCTGGCAACTGATGGCCTGGGCCCCTCCTCTGCAAAGGTGCCAACTGAAAGTGTTGGAGACAAAGGGGTCAGGTGACCTCCTGACCCGGGAAAGGGGCTGAGCAGAGAGGAGGGGCTGGAGGGGGTTTGGGAGTCTGGAGCTGGCTGGGGACGAGGAGTGAAGTGCAGACGTGGGGGTCTGGCTCACTGCCCCCCAGAATGGACCCGGCCGAGGGGTCCCGTTCGCGGTACCTACAAGCTCTGTGTTAGACCCTGTTCCTGTCATCGAATAAACCTCTGTGTTACTGGCTGGCTGAGAGTCACGTCTGACTGCAAAGTGGGGGGGCGGGACCCTGTAGCTTCCCCAGGACCCTGCTGGGGCGGGATCGCTGTGGGAAGCGCACAGAGGGGCAGAGGATGCTGAATGCTCCAAGGAGAGACCCAGGAGGTGAAGCCATGTGAACTTCTTGGCCGGCAGACACTCTGCTCCAAGGGAGAGGAGGCTCCCCAAAGTCCTGCCTGGCTTGGTGGGGAGCAGTTCCAGAGCATCGCTCGGGGACTCCGTGACAATAGTAGGGACTTGCACTGTGCCCTACAAGTGGGTGGTGGTGCTGTGGACAGAACCCAGGAGTCCTGACCCCCATCCCCCTGCTCTCTCCACTAGACCCCACTCCTCTCCCAGAGCCGGGGAGAGAACCCAGGAGTCCTGGCTCCCAGCCCTCCCAGCAGAGAAGCCAGGGAGTGAATGGACCCTGGAGACTGGACTCTGTGTGATGGGAGCACCTCGCAGTTTTCAAAAGTGTCCTTCCTTGTGGGGTGGCCTCAGTATTGGGGGATCTCAGGCCGAGCGCCCACAAACCAAGACGCCCACCGTTAGTGGTGTCCTCTGCAAACACTGGCCTCAATAGCGCTGGATCCCTTGGGTTGGGGGAGCATGTAAGGCCCCCGCCATGATGAGGGCCCCTTTGTGCCAGGCACTGCATAAACACAGAGTGAGGAGACAGTCCCTACCCCTGGGAGCTCACTAACGAAAGTGAATCTGTCTGAGCCTCAGTTTCCTCCTGTGTAGAATGGGGATAATGACCCCTCCCTGCCTCCCCGGGGGGACGGCAGGTTGACTTTTTCCTATGCGGCGCGCAGGCCCTGCAGTGCCGGGTATCAGAGACCAGCCTGTGAGTCTCTCTGTGTCCAGGGCAGGCCAGATAAAATGAACGAGGCAGGGGTCAGACACGGGGATGTAGGGTCCCAAGAACTAAGGAGCTGAGGCTCGGTGTCTGTGGGGCTCGGAGCTCAGCTGCAGGAGGGGAAGTGGTTTGCTGGGTGCTGCAGGGATCTGGCTTTGCTCTGACCATGGTAGATTTTGGCTGGAGATTGCAGAGAAACCAGCTGATGGGGAAGAAAGGGGCAGAGCGCATCACGGGCTTCCTGGGGCTGCAGCCCCCGGCGCAGTTCCTCATTCCCCTTGCACTCGGGTCTCAGCTCCGTGGAGCTCAGCACTGGGGTGTTGGTGGCAGCGCTGAGGGGACCCCACTGCCCCATCATGGCGTCTGCTCTCACCATCCTCCTCCTCGGTGAGTATCGGAGACAGCCAGGGCGTGTGTCCTTGGAGGGGGGGTGGAATCTGAGACCAGGGTGTAGGACCCAGTTGCTCTGGGATCTGGTCACTAACGAGCTGTCTCCTCTCCAGGCTGCTGGCTGGCCGGGCACAGCGGGGTGTGGGGACGTGAGTATCAGTCTGTGGGGAGGACGGTAACATGAAGGATGGGGGAGGGGATGCATGGGGTGGGGAAAAGAGGAACTGAGCCCTGAACCTTCCCCAAAACTCAACCCAAACTCCCCCTGGGAGCTCAGACCCGGCCCCGTTCTTCTGTGCCCCCAACGCACCCATGGTGCAGCTAGGAGGCAAATCTGGCTCCCGGACTCTGTCAAAGCAGCTGGGATTTGAACCATCCACCGGGTTCAAACTTCTGCCCCCACCAGGCTGTGAGGATCGGGGGCGGCATGTGGATTTATTTCAGCTCGTACAAACGCTAACAGGGCCCGTCTCTGGGCTCTAGATCCCCCTTGGGGTAACCGAAACGTTCTTGGTCAATGCAGCCATGGGGAGAACCCCCCAGATCCGCCCCCACCCCCAGATCCACCCCACAACAGCTCCTCCCCTGCACTCGCAGCCCCCCGTTCCCTGGCCTGGGGAAAGGTGAATCATATGCGACTCCCACAGTCTGTGGTCACAGACGCTATTTCCAACCCCAGGGTGGGAGGCAGAGCTGCAGGGGGCCCACTGGTCAGGCTCCCTGGCTGGCCTCAGGTGGGGTTGCGGGGGGGGGAGGGAGAGGTGATCTCTCATGCAGCCGGGTCCTGAGCGATGTCTGGGTGACCCCCCTACCCCCCGAGCCCCATGGGCAGGCAGTGCCAACCCTGGTAGGGGACAGACTCCTAGAGAGGCCAAATGACGGATGGAGTGAATTGGGGCAGGAGGAGGCGGGGGGGGTCTCCCCTGTTTAACTCCTGTCTCTTCTTGACATCAGAGTGAGAATTTCCCAAACCCACGATCTGAGTGAGCCCCAGCAGGGTGATGGCGCTCGGGGGAGGGTTTGTACCCTGACCTGGAGTTCTTTCTGCGTAAAGTCCTGGGACCAGCAGAGAGGATGCCTGGCCGGGGAGTGGGGATGGAGACATTGGGGGGGTTCCCCAGCCAGCGGGGAGAAGCAGCCGCTGGAGATTTGGGATGGAGGAAGGGGGGATCCCTGCCCCCAGGGGAGCTGCAGAGCAGGGGCCTTTTCCAGGCAACACATCAATTAGGGGGTGATGGATGGAGCTGAAGGTTATAAACCTCTGTGTATAGTAGAGACTTGCACAGTCCCCTACAAGTCAGTGGTGGTGCTGTGCCCAGAACCCAGGAGTCCTGGCCCCCATCCTCCCTGCTCTCCCCACTAGACCCCACTCCCCTCCTAGAGCCGGGGACAGAACCCAGGAGTCCTGGCTCCCAGCCCCCCCAGCAGAGAAGCCAGGGAGTGAATGGCCCCTGGAGACTGACCTGGCCTGTCACCCGCCGGGGAGCAGAGCTCTGGGCCCCAGGGGCTGGGGTGGCTCCGTGTCTCATGCTGTGAGCCCAGGGCTGAGGGGAAACTCTGGCCCCTGTGGAAAGGGATCCAGGAGCCCGTCCCCAGGGCCGCCGGGTCTGACCCACCACCGAGGCCGCGGGGTGAGGACGGGCCCCAGGGCTGAGTGACGGGGCCTGTGTCTCACGGCCTGTCTGCTTCCCACTGCAGAGCCCAGCTACCCCAAACCCAACATCTCCCTGCTGAGCCCCAGCGGGGGGGTCTCCCTGGGGGGAGCCGTGACCATCCTTTGTTGCGGCCAGGACGAGGGCCTGCAGTTCGTGCTGAATAAAGAGGGACGCAATGTCCAATGGGTGAATTCGGACTATCTCGCTCTGTTTCACATCAACAACGTGCGCCGGGAGCACGGCGGGATCTACAGCTGCTCCTATCACAACCAATCGCAGCCGTCTGCCGTGTCGTACCCCAGCGACCCCATGGAGCTGGTGGTGAGAGGTGAGGGGCCCGGCTCAGCATCCCCGTTCCCAGCCCCACCCCCAGCCAGACCCTCACGGGGCTCGGTGCCAATGGGATGCTCAGAGCTAGGCTCTGCCCTGAGCCCTGACCCCGCAGAGGGGACGTCCGGCTGGGGAGCAGGGACAGAGTCACTGGGGGGTTCCCCAGCCAGTGGGAGCAGGAGCCCCTGGAAACTCGGGGCAGGGAGGCGACTTTAACGCTGCCCCTTGTGCGTAGGAACCGAGAGTCGCTATTTAATCCCGTGATCCCATCCCCTCTGTTCTCCAGGCCCCCCGATGCCTGGAATTTGCTGGGGGATCCCAGGGGAAGGGCAGGATCTGAGGGGCTGGGCTGTGAAATTGGGCCCAGCTGGGTGCCAGAGTCCTGGGACAACCCCCCACCTCACACCTCTTGGGCCACATGACATCCCCCTGGCAATAGGAGTGAGCATTACCCAGAATTCCCTCTGTTCTTGCTCCCCCCCCCGGGGTCTCAGCGGACACCCTGACCCTCCCCCCAATAGAGGTTCTGCTGCCTCTGTCTGCGCCCTGGTTCCCAGAGCCCTGGGCACCGCCCGAGTGTGGGGGGACAGTGGGTAATGTGCCAGCCTCCCCCTGCGCGCACTGCCTGGCTGTGTTTGGCAGCAGCCGAGATACCCCGGGGCAGAGGCACCTGTGGGAGAGGACAGAGGGGTCCTATGGGGGACAGGGAGCTGGGGTGATTCCCTGTTCTGGGGAACTGGGACCCTGAGGCTCTGATTGGCCCCATCCCCTGGCCCGTCCTGGGGTGCCGGGTGTCTCGGGGGGGCAGTTCGTCCACCTGGGAACCCCCTTCACCGGGGAAGCTGAGGCTCAGCACCCAGAGCAGCAGGATGTGGCCTCCCCTGAGTGGGGCTGGTCCTGGGGAGGCCCCAGAGCCAGCTGCTGATCTCCCCGTCCGAGCTGCTGAGTGACTCTCCCCTTCCCCCCTAGGGCGCCCAGATTTCACCAACACCAACATCACCCGCCTGGTGCTGGGCGCCATGGTCCTGCTCGTCCTGGGGCTGATCCTGGCTGAGGCCTACTACAGCCGTCCGAGGGGGGGTGCCCTAGGTAAGGTGACCCCCCCCTTCTGTGCCCCATGCTCCCCCCAGGGCCTGGGCCCAGGGTGACACGGGCCCCTCTAACCCGCCATCTCTCTGCACCCCCAGGAGCCTGGATCCCCCCATCTGGAGAAGAGAATCTCCCCAGGGAACAAGCTGCTTCCCCTCAGGGCGCTGAGACACCGGCACAACCCCCCCTGCTCCCAAACACCCCTGCCCCGGAGAATCCCCCCCAACAGCTCCCAATCTGACAGCGGCACCCCAGGATCGAACCCCCGCTGACGTGTGTGACGTTGTGTGACTGAAGTGGGGGATTTTCTTGCTTTTTCCTTGGTTTTCCAATGGTTTGCATGCAGAGGGGGTGGGACTCAGTGCTACTCATTTAACAAGGGGAGGGGAGAGGGAGTTTTGTTGTTGCAGAGAACCAGCGAGGGAACTTGGGACCCCAGCCAATGGCCTGGAGGATGGAGACCCCAGCGACTGGTGACCTGGTGACCCGGAGGCCCAGCTCAGGGATTGCAGCCGGTTCTGGCCAGTGGCAGGACAATGGGCTGCAAAGAGAGGACCCCGGTGACCTGACCAGCCGGTTCCAGCCAGAGGGGCCAGAGGACAGAAGAGAGGAGAGGAGGCCCAGGTGACCCATTTTCTGACCCTGTTTCCCTGGACAGAAGACAATGGACAGAGACGGGGCTTGGGGCCAGGGATATCAGAGGCCTAACCGGGGCTCAGTGCTGGAGAGGGGGAGCAGGCAGAGCCCACCTGGATGCAGGGGAGACTGGGATGTGCTGTGCTGAGGGAGGCCAGGTCTGTGCTGTGACTCCTGAGCTGGGTCATCGGGTTGTCAGGTCCCCTGTTGCTGGGGTCTCCATCCTCCAGGCCATTGGCTGGGGTCCCACCTTCCCTCTCCGGTCCTCGGTACCAACAAACTCCCTCTACCTTCACCTCGTTAAACCAGTAACACCCAGGGAAACTGAGTCCCACCCCGTCTGCATGCAACCATTGGAAAAACAAGGAAAAAACAAGAAAATCCCCCACTTTGTCCAGTAATTCACTTTGTTCTGGCTGTTACTACTTGGAACCACTTAAATCCTACTTTCTGTACTTAATAAAATCACTTTTTACTTATTAATTAACCCAGAGTGTTAGGCCTGAATAGAGATGTAGCACAAAACCAGTTATGCCAACCTGACCGAAGTCAGGCTAACCAGGGGTTTCTGGGTAATCCCTGAGTGGAAAAATACAGAGGAGCAGCATGTCTCTCACAGAGCTGGGAAAAAGTGAGAGAAAAGAGGGGCTGCATTCCTGGCATAATACCGGATGTGCTGGGTTAGGAACAGTTCGTTTGAGGAACTGATAAGGAGCCAGCCTCCCTGTATTCACTCCCTGTTTCTGTCTTAGGTCCGTTCTTAACTCCTGTCTTCCAGTTTCTGGGGCTTGGCAACCATGCTGATAAGAAAGTTGCTGGGGCATCGCGACTTGCTTACATTATAAAGAAAGATAGATGTGCTTTGTTACTAAGTTTTTTTGTTACTAACCAAAGGGGGGTGGGATATGGGTTGTGTGAAATGAATAATCTGTGACGCGACGGAACTGTCTATATAACCTGTACGTAGTTCTAAAGAGTAGGCTGGTTCTCTTTAGGAGACGAGCTGGCTCTTTATTGTTGCTGTGCACCCTTCAATAAAGAGCTTTCTGTTTGGACCTTGCTGGTGTTGGCTGTCTCTCTCGTGGTCAGACAACGAACCTTGCCGTTTGGGGTACCAGGGTCCCCAACAAGAGTATGTATTAATACCCAGGACGGGAGCAAACAGCTGTGCATATCTCTCTATCAGTGTTTTAGAGGGCGAACAATTTATGAGTTTACCCTGCATAAGCTTTATACAGAGTAAAACAGATTTATTTGGGGTTTAGACTCCATTGGGAGTTGGGCATCTGAGTGTTAAAGACAGGAACACTTCTGTAAGCTGCTTTCAGCTAAGTCTGAAGCTCCGGGCACGTGGTTCAGACCCTGGGTCTGTGTTGGAGCAGATGGGCGTGGCTGGCTTAGCAAGACAGGGTGCTGGAGTCCCAGGCTGGCAGGGAAAGCAGGGGCAGAAGTAGTCATGGCACATCAGCTGTCAGTTCCCAAGGGGGTTTCTGTGATCCAACCCGTCACAAACTGTTGCGTCTCGGTGCCTCTCAAGCGGGCATGGACGAAGCTTTTCAGTCAGCATGATTGGCAGCTAAGTCCTTTATTTCTCTCCAGCATATTTCATTTATACAATTAATGCAGGCAATCAAGCAATTGCTAATTGGTTAATAAAATGCAAACAGGCACAGCTGTAACTTCATTGGCTATTTAACATCCTGGCCAACCCTCTAATTCATTATTCTGTTATTGTCTCCCAGCAGATAAGAACGAGCCTCATTCTTGAGACTTGCATGTTAGTTTCCCACACTCTTATGCAAAACAATCCAACAACAAACGTCAAGGACTTGACCTGTGCCCCAACCAGCATTAAATCATGTTACCACAGGTGACAGCCTGAGAATGTTACCCCTGGTCCTTTAGTTCAAAAAGTCGCTTTTCTCACCTTTGCTCGTGTGAACTGAAGTGCAGCATCCGAGAGGGAGCCAAAGACCGGCCAGTGGCATTTTCAAGCGATAAAACAGCCAGCGACGTCCATCTCTCATTGGCCATCGGCGAATGCAGATACGTTTTAATGAGCCTGAGCTTCGAAAAGCTCCGCTGACCACACACGACTGTGACCAGCAGCGTGAGCAGAATCCTCAGAGCTGCTCACACATTAGGAGAAGTGTCCTGCAGCTCTGCCTCACGCGTGTGGTGGAGAACTTGGAGTGGGGAGCGCGTCCCCTGTGGCAAAGCGTGACGGACGTTGTCCAATTCGACAGAGAGGTCTTTGTCATTGACGTCCGAACAGTCCCCATGCGTCAGCGCCCGGTGAAGGTCCGTACAATGGCTCAGCCGTGTTTTCCTGTCTGCCGGCCGCTTACTAAAGTTGTACAACCCTCCCCAGGTCTTTTCATGGTGCTTCTTTCATTGGTCTGAACCTTTCTTCGACAGACGCTTGAGCAGGGACAACGAGAGAGAAAAAAACTCCCACTGGAATTTTTCTTCTGAAACATTTTACTTCCAACATTCGATTTTCCCTTTTGTCACTAACAGCAAAACCAGCACCCTGAGCCTGGAGCCCCCCATGCCTGGCACCCCAGGCGGTCACCTGCCCCTAAATCCAGCCCTGGTGCTGGGGCATTAGGTTTGCACAGAGTTTCACTGGCAGTAGCAGAGACAGCAGACGAGTGACAGCTCTGGGCAGACTTCCCCTGTTGAGGCTTTATCAGCTGTTTGTTTAACAACTCAGGATGTAAATGTATCCCCCCCTCCCCCTGTCACAGGGGCCGGAAACCACAACCCCTCCAACCCCCAATCCTGTCTCTGTCCCACGCCACTGGGCTAAGAATAGCATCTGCAGCGAGGGAACCTGAGAAGGAGGTTGGCCAGGCCCCTCCACCCTCATGCTCCAGGGCAGGCGCTGGGTCCAGCAAAGTCAGGAAGGAATCTCTGCACCGATCCATGAGAGAGGGTCACGCTGTGGGGGACCCTGTGGTGGTGGGTGGGGGCTCCTCTGCTCTGAGCTGCAGCTCCAGGAAGGATCCAGTTGCTCTGGGATCTGGTCTCTAACGACCTGTCTCCTTTCCAGGCTGCTGGCTGGCTGGGTGGAGCAGTTTTCAAAAGTGTCCTTCCTTGTGGGGGGGGCCTCAATCTTGGGGGATCTCAGGCCGAGCGCCCACAAACTGAGACACCCCCAGTTAGTGAAGACCTCTGCAAACACTGGCCTCAATAGCCCTGGATCCTTTGTGTCAGGGGAGCATGTAGGGCTCCCGCCATGATCAGGGCCCCATTGTGCCGGGTGCTGCATAAACACAGAGCGAAGAGACAGTCTCTGTCCCTGGGAGCTCACTGAGGAAAATGAATCGGTCTGTGCCTCAGTTTTCCCCCATGTAGAATGGAGATATTGACCCCTCCCTGCCTCTGGAGGGAGGGGGGGTGAGGGTGACTTCATTCCTGTGGGGCTCAGGCACTGCTAGGGTGGCCAACTTTCTAATTTGTGATAACTGGACACTAAGTGCTGGGACCTCCCCCGCCCCCTGGTCCTCTTCCCCCCCCTCCACCGTCACTCATTGCTCTGTCCACCACCCTCCCCTTGCCAGCGGAGCCTTGCTCCAGGTGGGGGTGGGTGTTAATGGGGCAGGGAGTGGGGCAGGGCCCCTGCTGAGTGGCTCCACTGCGCCTCCAGGCTCCAGCAGCAGCTGCTCTTCCCGCCCCCTGGTGGCAGAGGCCGGGTACTGCAGGGAATCAGGTTTAGTGTCCGGGCAGCGGCACTGCCAGGTTCCCTGTTCAACCCACTTTCCAGCTGAAAACTGGGCACCGGCAACCCTGGGCCTGCGGTGCTGGCGCCAGAGACCAGCCCATGAGTCGCTCTGTCCAGGGCAGTGAATGAGGCAGGGGCCACACACGGCGTATGAGGATCCCAAGCACTAGGGGCCGTGGTTCGTGTCTGTGGGGCTGGGAGCCCAGCTCGCAGGGCCGGGATTCTGGGTGGGGAAACTCTGGGATCCGGGAGAGAATCTCTCCCCGGGGACTCCTGGATCTGCCTGGGGCTGGGGGAGGCCGGGGCTGGGTGGGTGCCCAGGTCTGGCTCTCACAGCCTGACTCCTGTGCGCAGATCCCAGCATACCCAGACCCTCCATCTCTCTGAGCCCCACTGGGGTCATTGCCCCAGGGGCAGACATCACCATCCGGTGTCAGGGGCAGCGCCGGGACGTGAGGTTCTTCCTGCACAAGGCTGGAGACCGGAACCCGCAGCGACACATGGACCCTGCTGGGGCCGGGGCCGAGTTCCGCTTCCCCAGCGTGGGCCAGCAGCACGGAGGGAGCTGCAGCTACCCGCCCCGGTCAGAGCCCTTCATCTCCTCGCAGCCCAGCGACCCCGTGCAGCTGGTGGTAGCAGGTGAGGGGCCCAGCTCAGCCGTCCCAGCTCCCAGCCCCACACCCAGCTGGGTCGTCAGGGGGCTCTGCACCAATGGGATGCTCAGAGGCAGGCTCTGCCCTGGGCACAGCAGGGGAGACACCCGGCTGGAGAACAGGGACCGAGTCACTGGGGGATTCCCCAGTCAGGGGGGAGCAGCAGCTGCTGGAGATTTGGGGAGAGATCCCAGCCCCCAGACGGCTGTCCCCGCTTTGGGGAAGCACAAAGGCGTCGGGGCCCAGTGGCTACTGAGCCGGCACCAGCCCCAGCCACACAAACACCCTGTCCCCCCGGGGATAACACAGAGTTACACTGGCAGTAGCTGAAACAGGAAGCGAGCGCCGGCTCTGGGCAGACTTCCCCTGTGGCTGATTTATCCACTGCTCCTTTAACAAGTCAGGATCTACATTTACCCCTCCCTCCCCCCGTTACTGGGGCCGGAAACCACAAACCCTCCCAGACCCCGTCCTGTCTCTGTGCCACATCACTCAGCTAAAAACAGCATCTGCAGTGACACTACCTGAGAAGGAGGTTGTCCAGGCCCCAGGGCGGGCGCTGGTCCCAGCTGGGTCAGGAAGGAATCTCTGCCCTGCTCCATGGGAGAGGGCCGCTCCGTGGGTGGCACTGTGTGTGTGTGTTGGGGGGGGGGGCGGTGCCCTCCTCTGTGCTGAGCTGATGTCCAGGGAGGTCTGGGGGAAAAGGTCAGGGCAGCCTGGGCACCTCTTGACGCCTCCTGAGATTCCCCCTTTTCCTAGCTGGTCCCTGGACTGGGCAGCTCCCATGTGGGGCTGGGAGCTGATGTGGGGCAGGGGGGCAGAACCAGGCAGCTGCAGGAGGGGATGTGGTTTGCTGGGTGTTGCAGGGAGCTGGCTTTGCTCTGACCGTGGTAGATTTTGGCTGGAGATTGCAGAGAAACCAGCTGATGGGAAGAAAGGGGCCGAGCGCATCACGGGCTTCCTGGGGCTGCAGCCCCCGGCGCAGTTCCTCATTCCGCTCGCACTCGGGCCTCAGACTGGGTGGAGCTCAGCACTGGGGTGTTGGTGGCAGCACTGAGGGGCCCCCCACTGCCCTGTCATGGCATCTGCTCTGACCGTCCTCCTCCTCGGTGAGTATCGGAGACAGACAGGGCGTGTGCCCATAGTGGGATCTGAGACCAATGTAGGATCCATTTGCTCTGAGATCTGGTCCCTAACGACCCATCTCCTTTCCAGGCTGCTGGCTGGCCGGGTGGAGTGGGGTGTCCGGACGTGAGTATATGCGGGGAATGAGGCAGCTGGGGGAATTTCTGCATTAAGGACAAGGGATGTGGGTGGGGGTGAGGGGCACCAATCCCCCAAAGGGATGATCCTGTCAGACACATGCCCCAGAGGTGGGGACTGAGACCTCACCCCACTCATTACAGGGGTGGGCACCTGTTAGAACAACTGGGGGATTTTGTAAACATGTTTTCTTAGGGGGCCTGTCCTGAGAGCTGCTTGCTCAAATGACCCAAATTTAGACCAGGAACCCCACAGGGTAGATCCCAATTCACCACCTGACGGCGATGGGGGCAGGGACAGGTTTTGATCTCAACTCTTTGGGGTCAGTCTGGAGTCACCCCTGACTGCAGCGGGGGCAGGGCTGAATTGACCCTGGAGAACTGAAGGAATCAGAGACTGGAAATCTCCTTTCCCCCCTGCTGTGTCTCTCCCCGGCTGTGAGCCGTGGGGCCGGGCTGCACCCCAGGGCTGGGCGAGGGGTGAAATGCTGGAGCGACAGATGGGCAGAGGATTGAGTCAGACGGACGCGGTTTGTGTCTCCCCCACTTACTGCCTGTTTGTTTGTGACTCCAGAGGGGTCCTACCCCAAACCCTCCATCTCCGTCAGCCCCAGTGGGGTGATCCCCGTGGGGGGGAAACGTCACCATCCGGTGTCGGAATCAGCTCCTGGGCATGAGGATCCAACTCTACAAGGATGGAGCTGGGAAGGAGCTGACTTACACAGACCCTGCCGGCTCTGAGGCTGAATTTCCCATCACCAGCGCCAGACGGGAAGACGGGGGCAGCTACACCTGTCGTTATAGCCACAGAACAGGACCACCTGCCTACTCGGAGCCCAGTGACCCTGTGCAGATCATTGTAGCAGGTGAGGGGCCCAGCCCGGCACCTCGGCTCCCAGCCCCACACCCAGCTAGATCCCCAGGGGGTCTCCGTGAGCCCTGGCACCCAGTCGATGGGACGTCCAGCCCAGCCAGTGAAGGTTGCGGGGATGGGGGATATCTCGGCCCCATGGTGCCTTGGTGCCCTGGATCCCAGGGGAGACCCTGACCCTGTCTCTGCCCCGTCGCTGACGCTCCCTGTGCCCCAGTGTGTGTCGGGGGGTCACCCTAGGGGGAGCTGCAACCATCTGGTGTCGGGGTCAGCGCCGGGGTCTGGAGTTTGCTCTGAACAAGGCTGGGGCCAGGAACGCAGCAGCGCGGGGCAGGGACTCGGCTGGGGTCAAATTTCCCCTCCCCAAAGTGAGCCGGGCAGAGGGAGGCAGCTACACCTGCTATTATCCCCCCAGCTTGGATCCCCACACCTGGTCGGAGCCCAGCGACCCCGTGGAGCTGGTGGGAGCAGGAGAGGGGCCTGGTTCGGTGTCTCCGTTCCCAGCCCCACAGCCAGCTGGAACCTTGGCCCACCAGAGGGGACGCCCCTCAGGGATGGGGGATGGAGTTACTGGGGGGTTCCCCAGCCAGGGGGGAGAAGCAGCGGCTGGAGATTCAGGGCTCAGGGGGCAGGACCCCTTCCCCAGGGGGAGCTGCAGAGCGTGTGTGTGGGGCGGGGGGGCTTCCCCAGGCAGCGCATCAGTTAGGGGGTGTGAGGAAGTGGGAATGTTCTGGCTGTGCCAGGTGAATGCTGAGTGAGGAGTATTGGCCTGGGAAGGTTGCAGGGGAGCTGTGCTGGGACGGCTGCACTGGGGAAGGGAGGACACCTGAGCATGTAACCTGAGAACCCAGGATGGGGGGCTGGAGGCCAGGTAACACCTTTGCCCGACACTGGACAAAGGACAAAGGCTGGGGGAGGAGCCGGGGGGAGGCTGAGTGAGAGGCTGGAGGGAGGTTTAAGTTTAGAGCTGGCTGGAAAATGCAGGGGAGCCCCGATGGGGCTTGGGCTTCCCAATGGGACTGTGGCCTCCCTGGGGACCCCAGATGGACCTAACTAAAGGGGGTCCTGTTGTCTGTACCGGCAAGACCTGTTTTGGACTGTGTTCCTGTCATTGAAATGGTGAATCGCAGGAAGCCGGGGGTGCAGAGCCTTGTCCCCCCCCCCACACAAAGACTCCGTGACAACTGGTGGTAGAGGTGGGATCTACTGCACCTGTGGACGGCGCTTCCTGCAGTAAGTGACTGGGGAGCAGTAAAACAAAGGGGGATTGACGGGGACCAGGCGTGCTGAAGATTCAGAGAGAGATGGTTTCAGGGGGCGATTAACCCCTGGGAGCGTGTGACAAGAGAGAAGGCTCTCGCAGTAACAGAGTCCCCCGGGGGATCGAAGTGAGCGGTCCCAGGGGCGGAGGAGTCTGCAGCTCGACCCTGGCAGAGAGGTGGTGACCTGAAGAAGGGCTGGCACACTAGGGGTCTCCCTGGGAACCAGGGGGAGCGGCGAGCACCCCGGCCTGCGAGCGGCCAGCAGGAAGATGTTTGCCAAGCGGCTTAAGAGCGACCTGGTGGAGCTGTGCAGGCAGAGGGGGCTGCGCAGAGGGAGGCTCACCAAAGACCAGCTGATTGCCCAGCTAGAGGAGGGAGATCGCTTGAATGAACTGATCCCTGGCTCTGAGGGAAGCAGCCTGGCAGATGCAGCGCAGGCACCAGTGTCTGTCCCCGCTGGGAGTGGTCAGCCGGCGGCTGAGGGCTTCCCGAGACCCCTCCTGCCTATGCCTAGGGGAAGGGCGGGGAGGAGCCCAGCGAATACTGAGGGCACCGTGACACCCCCGGCCAGCAGGGGATCCTCCCGGCGACGCTCGGCATCGGTGGAGCGGAAGCAGCTGAAATGAGAGAGAGCTAAAACTGAGAGAGCTGGAGGATCTGGAAAACAGAGGCAGCATGAAGAGAGACAAGGGGCGAGGCTTGGGGGCAGCAGGCCCCGGGCTGCAGTGAATGGGGGGGGCCCAGGACTGTGCGGACCTTTGATAAGTCCATCCTGGCCCCGCGTAAGGACGGGGAGGACATGGATGACTTCCTGGGTGCCTTTGAGATGGCCTACGAGCTGCACCAGGTAGATCCTGCGGACAGGCTCCGGGTTCTCACCCCCTTACTGGACCCCAAGGCCGTGGCATTGTACTGCCAGCTGGGAGAGGAGGAGAAAGGGAACTACGAACCATTCCAGCAGGCCCTGCTGCGCGAGTTTGGGCTGACTCCTGAGATGCACCGGGAGAGGTTCCGGAGTCAGGGTAAAACCCCTGAGGTCTCCTACCTGCAACTGGCCGTCCGCATGGAGGGGTACGCCAGCAAGTGGGCAGATGGGACCCAGACGAAGGGGGACCTGGTTAAACTGATCGTACTAGAGCAGCTGTATGAGCGGTGCCCGTCCGACCTGAGGCTGTGGTTGGTGGACAAAAAGCCGGAGAACCCACAACACGCAGGGCAGCTGGCTGATGAGATTGTGAAGAGCCGGTCGAGGGGTGGCAGGGAAGAGTCCCAAAGGAACAGGCCCACCACGATGCACAGAGAGAGGACCCTGGGACCGCCCACAGGGGAAACATGGAGAACTCCATCCCAAGGGGAACATCCGGCATCAGGACCAACCGAACAGCTCGAAGGGACCCACGGGACATGGGCTGCTATTACTGTGGCCAGAGAGGCCACATACAGACCCAGTGCCCCAAGCTCAGGGACAGACTGAGCAAACCGGACCCACAGAGGGTTAACTGGGTAGCAGCCCAGCCGGATGAGGGGCCGGCTTCCCAAGCAAGGGGGGCTGGCAGCTTATCAACTGCTCAGGAGGGAGGAGGGCCCAGGCCAACTCCTCTGCAGAGCTGGATGCTCCCGACACCAGGTTCTCCATTTACAGGGTGGGCGCAGGGCTGTCCCTGCGGAGCGAGTGCCTTGTTCCCCTGGAGGTGGATGGGAGGAAAGTCTATGGATAGTGGGACATGGACGCTGAGGTGACGCTGGCCCGGCCCAAGGTGGTAGCTCCAGATCAGGTGATGCCCAACACCTATCTAACCTCCTTATGTTGGGGGAGCATGTAGGGCCCCCGCCATGGTCAGGGCCCCTTTGTGCCAGGTGCTGCATAAACACAGAATGAGGAGACAGTCCCTGTCCCTGGGAGCTCACTAAGGAAAGTGAATCTATCTGTGCCTCAGTTTCCTCCTGTGTAGAATGGGGATAATGACCCCTCCCTGCCTCCCGGGGGGCTGACTCCCTTCCTGTGTGGGGCTCAAGCCCCGCAGTGCCAGGCACCAGAGACCGGCCTGTGAGTCGCTGTGTGTCAAGGGCAGGCTGGATCCCAAGCACTAGGGAGCCACGATGCCATGTCTGTGGGGATCGGATCCCAGCTCGCGGGGCCAAGATTCTGGGTGCGGGGAACTCTGGGATCTGGGAGAGACTCTGCCCGGGGGCCTCTGGATCTGCCCGTCACTGGGGCTGGCCAGGGAGGCTGGGGCTGGGTGGGTGCCTGGGGCTGGCTCTCACAGCCTGTCTCCTGTGCACAGATCCCAACTTACCCAGACCCTCCATCTCCCTGAGCCCCACCGGGGTCACCGCCCCAGGGGCAGATGCCACCATCCGGTGTCAGGGGCAGCGCCGGGACGTGAGGTTCTTCCTGCACAAGGCTGGAGACCTGAACCCGCAGCGACACATGGACACTGCTGGGGCCGGGGCCGAGTTCCGCATCCCCAGCGTGGGCCGGCAGCACGGAGGGAGCTACAGCTGCAGCTACCGGCCCCGGTCAGAGCCCTTCGTCTCCTTGCCGCCCAGCGACACCGTGCAGCTGGTGGTAGCAGGTGAGGGGCCCGGTTCAGCCGTCCCTGCTCCCAGCCCCACACCCAGCCGGGTCATCCGGGGGCTCTGCACCAATGGGACGCTCAGAGCCAGGCTCTGCCCTGAGCCCAGCAGAGGGGACGGGGTCACTGGGTGGTTCCACAGCCAGGGAGGAGCAGCAGCCACTGGAGATTTGGGGCAGAGGAAGGGGGGATCCCGGCCCCCAGACGGCTCTCCCTGCTCCGGAGATGCATGGAGGGGTCAGGGCCCAGTGGCTCCCTATGGCACTGGCCAAGGCACACAAACACCCTGTCCCCCCGGGAATAACAGTGATGATTGAAGCTGAGTTTCGGGGGGGGGGAATCGCCAAGTCAGTGTTTCAGCCCCTCCCCCCACCTCAACAGACACTGGTTCTATTCCCGCAGGGGGAACTGACCCGACCCAGCCTGGAGCGGCGCCGGCTCCCACCCGCCCGGGCAGCCCAGGGCCAGGTACTTGGGCTCGGGGGGAATCACCATCGAACCAGCCCTGGAAGGCTCATGCTGCCCAAGGACCCCGCCGCCGGGGGTTGGGGCTGGTTGGGCGGGACGGGGGCAGTGACTCTTCGTGCATGAGCCCAGACACCAGGGGGAGGGGCAGCTCCTGCCCCTCCCTCACCACCAGACCCCCAGCTCCTCTGGCACCTCCTGCCCTGTAGGTTGCTGCCTGGAAGCTACTGGGGGGTCCCAGGAGAGGGGCAGGATCTGGGGGGCCTGGCTCTAGGGCTAGGCCCAGCTGGGTGCCCGGGCGGGGCCTGGGGCTCAGGTTCCCAGGTGTCCAGTTTTTGACCCGCACACCCGGTTGCAAAGGGACCCTGGTGCACTCCAACCCCCTGCCCAGCCCGGTGAAAATGAGCGAGTGAGTGAGGGTGGGGGAGAGCGAGTGATGGGGGGGTGGAGAGAGTGGGGGGTGGAGCCTCAGGGCAGGGGCTGTTCGTCCACCTGGGCAACCGCCTTGTTGGAGAAGCTGAGGCCTCAGGGCCGGAACTGCCGGACGGGGATTGGGGGCTCCGCTCCCGGGGCAGCACCAGCTGCTGATCTCCCCGTCCGAGCCGCCGAGTGACTCTCCCCTTCCCCCACAGCAGCCCCCCCGGGGCGCCCGGATTTCACCCACACCAACATCGCCCGCCTGGGGCTGGGCGCCGCGGTCCTGCTCGTCCTGGGGCTGATCCTGGCCGAAGCCTATTACAGCCGCCCGAGGGGGGCGCCCTAGCTGAGGTGACCCCATTGTCGCTTGCCTCTGGATCCTTATTCCAGTGTCTCCACATCCTTTCTATGGAGCGGGGACCAGAACTGGACACAGCTCCCGGCCTGCCCAGCGCCGAGCAGAGCGGTTCTCACCGCCCGGGAAGTGCGCGCTGCACCTCTGGTAGTGCAGCTGCACGTTGCATTTGCTTTTGTCTTGCACCGGCATCGCGTCGCTGACTCATGTTGAGGGTGCGATGATCCACCACAGCTCCCCGCTCCGTCCCAGCAGTGCTGCTGCCAACCCAGCTACCCCCATCCTGCGTTTGTGTCTTTCGTTTTTCTTTCCTTAGTGCAGCACCTCCATTGACTTTCGACCAGCTTGGAAAAGAGACGACTAAGGGGGGATACGATGGAGGTGTTACCGAAATATCGGGTCTGCCTACCTGAGAGCCAATAACAACCTGACAGGGATAAGGAAAAGATGTTTTATTCTGCAGAAGAAAGAGCTCTGTATCAAGATAGAAAAACTCTGCTGCACACAAGTTTCACAAGCTTTTTATACACTTTCAGACAAAGACCATGCCGTGTTAACCCTTCATTGGTGGGTGTCCAACCCCGTGCTTCTGTTATCTGGTTAGTAAAAACTGGCTTGGAGCAAGATTTCTCTGCTTTGAGGCAGAAGAGAAAAGATAGTTAAAAAGTTCAGGTCACTGTGTACGTAAGGCTTCTGCTTCCCCCTACTGGCCGCTTGTAAGCTATTAAGGGGGACCACTAGTAACTTTCACAGAGGTCTGTAAAATCATGACGGGTGTGAAGAAAGTAAATCAGGAAGTGTTATTTACTCCTTCTCATAAGACAAGAACTAGGGGGCACCCAATGAAATGAAGAGGCAGCAGGTTTCAAACAAACCACAGGAAGTATTTCTTCACCCAGCGCACAGTCAACCTGTGGCACTCACTGCCAGAGGATGTTGTGAAGGCCAAGAGTATAACAGGGTTCAAAAAAAGGAACTAGATAAGTTCATGGAGGACGGGTCCATCAATGGCTATTAGCCAGGACGGGCAGGGATGGTGTCCCAAGCCTCTGTTTGACAGAAGCTGGGAACGGGCGACAGGGGATGGATCAGTTGATGATTCCCTCTGGGGCACCTGGCATTGGCCACTGTCAGCAGACAGGACACTGGGCTGGATGGATCTTTGGTCTGGCAGCTCTTATGTTCTTAACTTCCTGCATCTCCCCATCTGCTGTCATGTCACAGTTCTCATCTGACCTCTCCATGGCCTGGCACCACCCCCATCATTTTGCACATCTCTCAATAGTTCAATGGATAAAAATGCTCAAACCGCATCATTCTGTGCCACTCTGGCCCTTTCACTCAACACAAATCTCCTGTAGGTGCCTGGAGCCCCTGCCCTGGCCCCTCCCAGCACCTCTCCAGCAGCGCAACAGGGGAAATGCCTGACAGTAAACACTGCTGTGACCCGTGCGGATTATAGGTAATAGGTAATAATTGGAGATATACCAATCTCCTAGAACTGGAAGGGACCTTGAAAGGTCATCAAGTCCAGCCCCCTGCCTTCACTAGCAGGACCAATTTTTGCCCCAGATCCCTAAGTGGCCCCCTCAAGGATTGAACTCACAACCCTGGGTTTAGTAGGCCAATGCTTAAACCACTGAGCTATCCCTCCCCCCCTTATTAAGCAAGAAGTGAAGCTCTGCCGAGCGCCGAGGGGCTGGAAATGCCTGGCTGGCCCGTGACGCAGAACAGCCCCGGCTGGGGGGGCACCCACCGATTTCCAGTCAGGTCGGTGCCGGGAGCGCGCAGGGAGCTCGCCTGGGAGCCATAGGCGGCAGGTTATATTCATCTGCGGTGCCCAGGCTCCAGGAATATTCAGGGCCGGGTGCCCTGCTCCAGCAATATTTGGAGCTGGGTCTCAACCCCGGCCCTGCCTGGAGCAGGTCCCAGCCCCCGCCTGCCACCCCTCCCCCTGCGTGTCCCCCCCCCCGCCCGCCACGTCCCTGCCTGACAGAAAGCAGCGTGTGCTTCTCCCCTGCCTGCTCCTGCTGTCAGAGTAGAGCGGCTCCTGGCAGAACTGCTGTCTGCTGCCCCAGGGTCGTAGTGCCTGCCCTCCACTAATGGCAAGGCAGGCTGCCCTTACCCTGCCCTTCCGCCCTCGCCCTGAGCCTCTCCAATGCCCCAAACCCTCATGCCCAGCCAGAGCCCTCATCCCCCCGCACCCTAATCCTCAGCCCCAGCCAGAGCCCTCATCCCCCCGCACCCTAATCCTCAGCCCCAGCCCTGAGCCCCCCCCCGCAGCATGAATCCCTCATCCTCAGCCCCACAGCCCTCACCCTGCACTCCCTCCTATCCCCAAACTCCCTCCCAGAGCCTGCACCCCTCACCCCTTCCTATGCCCCCACCCCCAGCCCAGAGCCTGCACCCAAACTCCGTCCCAAAGCCTGCACCCTTCACCCCCTCCTGCACACCCACCCCCCCGCCGCAGCCCAGAGCCTGCACCCAGCACCCAAACTCCATCCCAAAGGCTGCACCCTGCACCTTTCCTGCACCCTAATCCCCAGCCCAGGATCTGCACCCCAGACCTCCCCCCCCCAAACCCCCTCCAAGAGCCTTAGGCAGGTGCAGGGCCGGCTCTAGACCCCAGCGCGGCAAGCACGCGCGTGGGGTGGCCCTTTCCAGGGGGGGCGGCAGGCTGGGCCGGCGGACCTGCCGCAGTCATGCCTGCGGGAGGTCCACCGGAGCCCCGGGACGACCGGACCTGCCGGAGGCATGACTGCGGAGGGGGCGCTCGTCCCGCGGCTCGGCTGGACCTCCCGCAGGCATGACTGCGGCAGCTCAACCGGAGCCGCCGGACCTGCGAACCGTCCACAGCTGCGGGAGGTCCAGCCGAGCCGCGCAACCAGCGGACCCTCGGCAGTCATGCCCGCGGGAGGTCCGCTGCTCCCGCGGCTCCGGGGCGCCTCCCGCGCATGACTGCTTGGGGCGGCCAAAAAGGTAGAGCCCGCCCCTGGGCAGGTGGGGGCGGAGTTTGGGGGGGCGGAGTTGGGGGGCGGGTTCTGGGCACCACCAAAATTTCTACAAACTTGCCACCCATGCCTGGGACAGCATCAGCTGCAAAGTACCAGGGCCCGGCCTCCTTCCCATCGCCTGAGCTTTGGGGAGTGTCTCACGCTGCCCTGGGCTGGGGGCAGCCAGCAGGGGGCAGTGCTGCGCACACACACACACACACACACACACATACACACACACCAGCAGGGGGCAGCACTGCACACACACACACACACACACCCAGCAGAGCGCAGTGCTGGACACACACCAGCAGGGGGCACAACATACACACACCAGCAGGGGGAAGTGCTGGACACACACCAGCAGGGTGGAGGACACACACACACACACACACACACCAGCAGGGGGCTGGATGGACATATGCAAGTGGGCTCCCAGGGGGGGCACGAGCTGTTCTCACCGGACCCCCTAGTGGGGCAGCCCCCCCTGCAGAATCCCCCCACCCACATCACTGCCCAGCGCGGGGGCCAGCTCCGGCTGGGGCTGGCCTGGGGGAGGGGCAGGGGAAAGGGATCCCCCCGAAGCCCCACCAGCAGTGACCCGGATTCACACCAGGCCCCATTGTGCAGGGTGGCAGTGGGACCCACATGGGCCCTGTGGGGCGGGGCCGTGGGAACGGGACACAGACAGAGCCTGGAATGACCCTGGCCGGAGGGTGAGGGGGTGGGGCGCGGCCTCTGGTTGCTGGGAGGACGACAGGACACTGGGCTGGACGGACCTTTGGTCTGACCCCGGCTGGCCGCTCTGTGTTAGGTGGGGTCAGAACCACAATATGGAAGAGGGACGACCCCAGGGAAACCCCAGCAGGACCCATCCCGCTGGCGACGCGTCTCCTGAGAGGTCCATCGAGCCGAGGACACGGTGGGGAGGTGACGACGGCCACGGCTGTAATTCTTGCCCAGGGGTTTGCAGGATTCTCTCTGCCGGAGTAATTAGAACTTTGCTTAGCGCTGGGGCCAGCACTGACGGCCGGGGAGAGCGCCCCCTAGTGACCTCTGCCCCCCCGCCCTGCAGCACAGCGCCCCCTAGCAGTGCCCTGGGGTATCAGGCCAGCGCTGACTCCCAGGGGAGAGCCCCTGTCTCCTGACCCCTCCTCCTGCTCCCTGCACATAGCGCCCCCTAGTGCAGCAGTGGGGTATTGGGGCCTGATGGGTTAGAGCAGGGGCGCTGGGAACCAGGACTCCTGGGTTCTATCCTGGCCCTCAGAGAGGAGTGGGGGCCAGTGGTTAGAGCAGGGGGGCTGGGAGCCAGGACTCCTGGGTTCTATGCTGGCTCTCAGAGAGGAGTGAGGGCTAGTGGTTAGAGCAGGGGGGGCTGGGAACCAGGCCTCCTGGGTTCTCTCCCTGGCTCGGGGAAGGGAGTGGGGTTTAGTAGTTAGAGCAGGGGAGCTGGGAGCCAGGACTCCTGGGTTCTATCCCTGGCTCTCAGAGAGGAATGAGGGCTAGTGGTTAGAGCAGATGGGCTCGGAGCCAGGATTACAGGGTTCTAGCCCTGGCTCTGGAAAAGGAGTTGGGTTTAACAGTTAGAGTGAGGGAAATAGGAACCAGGACTCCTGGGTTCTCTTCCCGGCTCTGGGAGGGGACTGGGGTCTACTGGTTACAGCAAGTGGGAGGCTGGCAGCCAGGACTCCTGGGTTCTATTTTGAAGGCTGGGCACCCCCCCACTTCCCTCTCAGGAGCCAGTTCCTAACCTCCCAGGGCACCTTTGAACCCGGGCGCTTGCCAATCCTGGCTGGGATCAGGGAGGGGCAGCGTGGGTGGGTGTGACCCAGCAGTCTGGGCACAAGGAGTGCATGGGTTGCGGGTGGCAGGGGCTGGACAAGGAGCTACTCGGGAGAGGGAGGGCGCATCGGTGGTGGGGGCACCTGCCTGAACTGGACAGGAAAGGAGAGGCTGGCACTAGAGGCCGAATAAGGAGCGAGACGCCCTGGCTGTCACAGACTCACAGATCGTGCCCACTCTTGGCACCGTGCGGTCCGTGGGGGGTGCCCCTTTCAGAGCGACAGCCCTTCTCAGGGGTCCACTCTGTCTCGGGGTCAGGACCCTCCACCTCCTGGAGCCGCCCCTCTCTGAGCCTTAGCACGTCTGTCTCTGCCGTGGGCCCCCTCACGGAGTCCACTCGCTCTGGACCTCCAGGGCCTCCTCACCCCCAAAAGGGTTGATGCCCCCTGTTCTCTAGCCCGGAGCGACTCTCAGCCAGCGTAACACAGGAGGGTTTATTGAGCGTCTGAACCCAGCACAGGGAACTCTCAGGGCCTCAGGCCTGGCCTCCCTCAGCCCAGCACATCCCAGTCTCCCCTGCATCCAGGTGGGCTCTGCCTGCTCCCCCTCTCCAGCTCAGAGCCCCCCTGCTTCCCAGCTGGGCATCCGATATCCCCGGCCCCAAGTCCCCCCCTCTGTCCATTGTCTTCTCTCCAGGTAAACAGGCTCATAAACAGGGTGGCCTGGGCCTCCTCTCCTCTCCTCTCAGCCCCCTCTGGCTGGAACCGGCTGGTTAAGTCACCGGGGTCCTCTCATCGCAGCCCATTGTCCTCCCACTGGCCAGAACCGGCTGTGACTCCTGAGCTGGGTCACCAGGTCCCCAGTCGCTGGGGTCTCCATCCTCCAGGCCATTGGCTGGGGTCCCATGTTCCCTCTCTGGTCCTCTGTACCAACAAACTCCCTCTCCCCTCCCCTCGTTAAACCAGTAACACCCGGGGACACAGTCCCACCCCCTCTGCATGCAACTCACTGGAAAACCAAAGAAAAAGCAAGAAAATCCCCCACTTCATCACACAGGTCTTTCAAAAGTTTACAACTCAACGTTGACTTCATACAACTGAACATGGACTTGGCACAGCTTTGAAACTTAGCTATGCCGAAGAAAAATGCTGATTTTAACCAGCTTAATTGAAATGCAACAAGCACAGAAACTGTTTCCTTCCCTTGTCAAATCTTTCTTTGTAAACTTTCCCTTTACGTTTTTAGCAGTTTATGTTTAACACAGAACTGTTCTGTATTTCCTTGTGTTTTAAGTTATCTCTGCTGCCGTCTGATCGCTCACTTCCAGTTCCAAGTGTGGGGTGTGGTTGGTTGGTCAGTTTGTAACTCTGAGGTTCTACTGTAGTGGTCAGTGGAAGATTGAAGACAAGAGCCTGTGGTCTCCTGGCTCCCAGCCCGATGCACCTTCCCCAGTTCTGAGGGTGACCTCTCCCCACAGAGACATAGACAATCTGGGAGCAGCATGATGCTTGGCCAGGCTGATGGGCCCAGGGTTTCCTGGGTTTTGCAGGGATCTTTGCTTGCTTTGGCTGCCCTAGACTTCGCCTGCCGATTAGAACGTGTGATGGACGCAGGAAGAGACGAGACATCATCAACTTCCTGTAGCTGGAGCCACCGGCTGAGGTCCTTATTTGGGGCTCGGTGGAGCGCAGCACTGGGATGTTGGTGGCAGCCCCTCGCTGCCTCCATCATGGCATCTGCTCTCACCGTCCTCTTCCTCGGTGAGTATCGGAGACAGCCAGGGCGTGTGCCCATGGGGGGTGGGGGCGTGGCAGAATCTGAGTCCAGGGCATGTGTCCATGGAGCGGGTGGGATCTGAGCCCAAGTTGTAGAATCCAGTCCCTCTGGGATCTGGTCACTAAGAGCTGTCTCCTCTCCAGGCTGCTGGCTGGCCGGGCACAGCGGGGTGTGGGGAGGTGAGTATCAGTTTGTGGGGAGGAGGGTAACATCAAGGACGGGGGAGGGGATGCATGGCATGGGGAAAAGAGGAACTGAGCCTTGAACCTTCCCCAAAACTCAACCCAAACTCCCCCTGGGAGCTCAGACCCGGCCCCGTTCTTCTGTGCTCTCCCCCATGGAGTAACTAGGAGCCGAATCTGGCTCCCAGGGTCTGACGAAGCAGCTGGGAACAGTCCCTTTGTTCAATGTCCTATGTCCTGCCCCCCTAGGCTGTGAGGATCGGGGGCTGGGGAGGCCGGGGAGAGCGCCCCCTAGTGACCTCTGCCCCCACACCCTGCAGCACAGCGCCCCCTAGCAGTGCACTGGGGTATCAGGGCAGCGCTGACTGCCAGGGGAGAGCTCCCCTCTCCTGACCCCTCCTCCTGCTCCCTGCACATAGCGCCCCCTAGTGCAGCACTGGGGTATTGGGGCCTGATGGGTTAGAGCAGGTGGGCTGGGAGCCAGGACTCCTGGGTTCTATCCCTGGCTCTGGGAAGGGAGTTGGGTTTAGTAGTTAGAGTGAGGGAAATAGGAGCCAGGACTCCTGGGTTCTCTTCCTGGCTCTGGGAGGGGACTGGGGTCTAGTGGTTACAGCAAGTGGGAGGCTGGCAGCCAGGACTCCTGGGTTCTATTTTGAAGGCTGGGCACCCCCCCCCTTCCCTCTCAGGAGCCAGTTCCTAGCCTCCCAGGGCACCTTTGCACCCGGGCGCTTGCCAATCCTGGCTGGGATCAGGGAGGGGCAGCGTGGGTGGGTGTGACCCAGCAGTCTGGGCACAAGGAGTGCATGGGGTGGGGGTGGCAGGGGGCTGGACAATGAGCTCCTGGGGGGAGGGAGGGAGCATCAGTCGGGGCACCTGCCTGAACTGGACAGGAAAGGAGAGGCTGGCACTAGAGGCCGAATAAGGAGGGAGGGGCCCTGGCTGTCACGGACTCACAGATCGTGCCCACTCTTGGCCCTGTGCGGTCCGTGGGGGGTGCCCCTTTCAGAGCGACAGCCCTTCTCGGGGGTCCACTCTCTCTCAGGGTCAGGCCCTTCCACCTCCTGGAGCCGCACCTCTCTGAGCCTTAGCACGTCTGTCTCTGCCGTGGGCCCCCTCACGGAGTCCACTCGCTCTGGACCCCCGGGGCCTCCTCAGCCCCAAAAGGGTTGATGCCTCCTGATCTCTAGCCCGGAGCGACTCTCAGCCAGCGTAAAACAGGAGGTTTTATTGAGCATCTGAACCCAGCGCAGGAAACTCTCAGGGCCTCAGGCCTGGCCTCCCTCAGCCCAGCACATCCCAGTCTCCCCTGTATCCAGGTGGGCTCTGCCTGCTCCCCCTCTGCAGCCCAGAGCCCCCCTGCTTCCCAGCTGGGCCTCCGATATCCCGGCCCCAAGCTCCCCCTCTGTCCATTGTCTTCTCTCCAGGGAAACAGGGTCGCCTGGGCCTCCTCTCCTCTCAGCCCTCCTCTGGCCCCTCTGGCTGGAACCGGCTGGTCAGGTGACCAGGGTCCTCTCCCCGCAGCCCATTGTTCTCCCACTGGCCAGAACCGGCTGTGACTCCTGAGCTGGGTCTCTGGGTCACCAGGTCACCAGTTGCTGGGGTCTCCAGCCTCCAGACCATTGGCTGGGGTCCCAGTTCCCTTTCCGGTCCTCTGTAACCACAAACTCCCTCTCCCCTCCCCTCCTTAAACCAGTAACACCTGGGGACACTGAGTCCCACCCCCGCTGCATGCAACCCCCTGGAAAAACAAAGAAAAACCAAGAAAATTCCCCACTTCCTCACACAGGTCTTTCAAAAGTTTACAACTCAACTTGACTTCATACAACTGAACATGGACTTGGCACAGCTTTGAAACTTAGCTATGCCGTAGAAAAATGCTGATTTTAACCAGCTTAATTGTGTTAGGCCCAAAGGCCGAAAAACATGTTTATCTCAGCTCATGCTTGTTATGTTTATCTCAGCTCTTGCTTGTTATCCCAGTCATGCTTATCTCAGCTCTCCTCGTCGTTTCCCATGCACGAAGCTGCACGTATACAGGATGTATAGAATATATATGAAAAGGGGAGTGAGCTGAACGGATGCGTCTTGACCCTGGGAAAGGAATGTGGAGGACGGGAAGTCAAGCAGATGTATCCTGATTACTACCAAAAATGAATTTAAACAATGCATAGGTTAGCAGAATTTACACACGCGAAGTTGTTTGTCTCTGTGTATAAATAAAGCCTGCCTGTGCTTGTATGGTGTGTCTCTTCTCTGGCACTAGCCAAGTAGAGCATCCTCTCAGCTGACTGACTAATAAAGGGCCTGGTATCTGTCCTCTTGTCTCTCCGTGCCTCCTTGGGGTAATTGGGCAAGCTCCAAGGGGAACGAGCCCATTTGGCTAACAAAATGGCGACCCAGATGGGACTTCTCTCCCTCTAGGGGGCGCTTGACCGGTGGCCGAGGACGACCCAGGAGAGTGGCCACCTCGGGCTGTGGTTTGCTCGAGCTCCGGGTCGCTGCAATCGACTGGGACGGCTGCGCCCCCTCTATAGAGAACTCCGACGGACACGGAAGCAGGACGGACAAAGCAGAGGGAAATCCAACCGCCGGACGCAGCCACTCCAGGTGGTAAGTGCGTTTACCTGTCAGGTTTGAGGCATAATACCTTACAGGGACGCCCCTGCAGTGTAGGTTGGGTAACGGGAGCCCTCTAGGCGGCACGTGCATGGGACAGTGTATTGCCTTATGAAATATGGTTATGTCAAATGTGTATGTTCTTTATTAAGGAATGATATAATTAATGCCCAATGACTAACTCCACCAGCCCGTGGACCGTCTTGGACAATTACTGGGACTTGGAACAACCCCAGGGGTTGCTCCTGTTCTTGGTAGCAGTATTTCTGTTTTTCCTATTAATGTTTTGTTGGAGGCCAAGGTTATAAACACTCGAGCAGATAATTAGGAGACCGGTGTATGTGGGTACCACTGACTAAAGTCCGAGACTTAAGCTGATTCTAGCCGCCCCAAGAATCTTGCGAGGGGGGAACCCCGATGACCAGGATATCTTGATCGCAAGGGGGATCAGCCGAACCTCGTGACCCAGTGAGGACCTGAATAAGTGACACCCCTCCTCCTCTTCTTTCTCCTTCCTCCATAGAGCGGGTCGAAAATACAATGGGGTCCTCTCAGAGCACTTTCTCTGAAACCCCTCGAGGATGTATGCTGAGTAATTGGAAAGCGTTTAGACGCCAGGCTGATTATGGAATTGTATTATGTAAAGACAATCTTATAAAGTTCTGTACTCTGGAATGGGTAACACTCTGGGTGAAATGGCCTGAGGGGGGAACACTCAAACCAGAAATCGTACAAGCTGTACATAGCATTGTAACCCGGGATGGAAACTGGGACCAATATCCCTATATAGATATTTGGCAGGACCTCGTGGCCAATCCCCCCCCCCCCCCGGTTGCAAAAATGTAAAGCGCGGACTATTAAGACTCTAATGGCCCGTGCCCCTGTTAGAAGGTCCAGTCCCCCTGTTAAGAAATCTTGTCCGCCAGCTGTAATTCCCTCTGCCCCTGATCCTATGCCCCCTCCCCCTCTGTATCCTGGCCTCCCGGTCCTGGCAGCCCTGATAAAAGGCCCCCCTCCCTCTGAGGATATTGCCCCAACTATGAAACAGGAGGATGAGCCAAGCGTCCCAGGAACCTCCAAGCAGGAGCCCCCTCCAACCCCCTCAGGCTCCTGGGTGGCTGATAACCCTAGGAGCAAGGTGACGATTCACCTCAGCCCCGCAATAACTCCCAAAAGAAAGGTGGGGAAAATGGCATCTAATTACACACCTGTACCTGGGGACACTCAACTAACCCTTACTCGCTCCCCAGACAAGGATAAGGGTGACACGGTGTACACGATGCCACTAAGGGAAACTGTAGCCCCCGGTGGTAGGCTCACTATGATCTATGTTCCCTTTTCTACTAGTGATCTATATAATTGGAAACAACAGAATCCCCCGTTTTCGGAAGACCCCGCCCCACTAACAGCAGTATTTGAGACCCTAATCTCGGCCCATAACCCTACCTGGAACGACATGAGAGTTGCTCTTAACACCTTATTGACCGCTGAAGAGAGGCGTTTAGTCCTCTCGAGGGCCCACGAACGGCTATCTGAAACAGAAAAAGATTCAGCCAAGGTGGCAGAACAATTACCAGAGAGCCCTCCCGATTGGGGGCATGATGACGACGGCCAGACCAAGCATCGCCAATATGCCGCGGCCATAGTACAGGGAATGAAACGATGCATTAGAAAAACCCCAAACTGGGCCAAGCTGTATAATGTTCGACAGGAAAAGAGTGAAAATCCAGCTGCCTTTTATGAGCGCCTGTGTAACACCTGTAAGAGGTACACAGACCTCGATCCGGAGGATGCCAATGGAAAGCGGGTATTGATTCCCCTCTTCATTGGACAATCCTATGAGGACATCAGGAAAAAGTTGCAAAAATTGGATGGGGCATCAGGTAAAAATATAGAGGAGCTGTTAGAGATTGCAATGAAGGTTTATGATCGCAGAGACGATGAGGAACGAAGGAAAGGGGCCCGCGTTTTGGCACTGGCCCTAAGGGAGGGAAATGAGGAGAAGGGGGGCAAGGCTAAAGGACGACCAGGGCCACCGAGTAAGGGAAAGGGCCCCCGTTTGGGTCGAAATCAATGCGCTATCTGTAAGGAGGAGGGACACTGGAAGAACGAATGCCCCCGGCGACATGCCAAGGGAAAAGAGCACAAAGATAGAGTTTTGCCCTCTCCCATTTATTACGGCAGTACAGGACTTTCAGGGGAGGGATCTTCCCCATAGGGGGGCCGGGGGACCCAGCGGCCCCTCCTGGCAGCACAAGCTGCCAGCCTGGATCCCACGGTAAAAATTAAAGGGGAGGGCCGCCCAGTTGAAGCCCTGATCGATACTGGGGCTACCCTTAGTCTACTCCCCCTCAATAAGGCTCCCCGGGGTAGAGCTCGGGGACGTGCCATTGTTCAAGGGATTGAGGGACAGACTACAGCCTTGGAGAAAACTCTCCCTCTCCTAGTAAAAGTCGGGGATCAACAGATCTCTCACCAGTTTGTTTGCAGTCCCTCCTGTCCCATAGCCCTGCTCGGACGAGACATCCTCACTAAATTACAGGCGGAAATCTCGTTCGAGAACGGGACAATGGAAGTCAGAATTCCTAAGCAGCAAGCCTCTAATTACTAGATGGCTCTCATAAATGCTAGAGATCACTCCCCGGAATGCAAGGGGAGTGATGGAAGCCAGCTGCCAGGGGTAAATCTTGAGGTCTGGGCAGAGGGAGGAGGCGTGGCCCGAGCTAGAAATGCCACACCAGTGCATATTTCCCTTAAGGAGGGAAGCAGCCCAGCCCGAATTCGACAATACCACCTTAAGCTAACCACTCGGATCGGGTTGAAACCTCTGATTCAAAAATTTCTGCAATGCGGGTGGCTGAGGGAAGGCACATCCCCATACAATACTCCGATAATGGGAGTGCCTAAGCCTAATGGACAGTATCGGTTGGTCCAGGACCTGAGACAGATTAACAAGTTAATAGAAGCCCCCTACCCAGTCGTCCCGAATCCCCATACAATTTTAGGCCAGGTACCTAAAAAACACAGCTGGTTCTCGGTCATAGATTTAAAAGACGCCTTCTTCTCCATTCCCCTTGATTTAGAATCTCAAAAGTTGTTTGCCTTTGAGTGGGAGGATCCGGACACCCACTACAAGGCCCAATATCTCTGGACCATTGTCCCACAGGGGCTTACCTGTGCGCCTGAGATTTTTGGCAGCCAGCTAAAAAGGGACCTGGCCCCATTCCTGGCTAACCACCCTGCATGTAACATAGTCCAGTATTGTGATGATCTGCTCTTGAGTACTGAAACAAAGACAGCCTGCAAGGAGCAAACCATAGAGCTCCTCAATTACCTTGGGGAACAAGGATATAAAGTTTCAAGGGAGAAAGCTCAATTGGTTAAGCAGCAGGTCACCTTCCTTGGATATCACCTCTGACAAGGGAGTCGTAGTCTGGGTAAAGAACGAATCCAGGTTATACTTGATAGCCCTCAGCCCCGGAATCCCCAAGAATTAAGGGCATTTCTGGGACTGACTGGCTTTTGTCGGCTTTGGATCCCCGACTATGGGGGAAAAGCCAGACCATTATATGAGTCCTTGACTAAGGAAGGTTTGCTCCACTGGGTATGGACCAAGGAAATGGAAAAAGCATTTTGAGAGCTTAAAGAAGCCTTGGTTCAACCTCCCGCTCTAGCCCTCCCAGATTCCCGGAAACCATTCACCCTATACGTTCATGAGAGAGGAGGGGTGGTGGCTGGAGTCCTGTGCCAGAGGTCAGGACCAACCTGGCGACCTATTGGATACTATTCAAAGGTCTTGGACCCTGTCGCCAAGGGATGGCCTGCCTGTTTACGGGCCGTCGCAGCGACCGCCCTCCTCGTTCAGGAAGCCGAAAAGTTAACCCTGGGTGGGGATACTGAAGTTGTGGTCCCCCACGGGGTGCCTCAGATACTGGGAACTGGTGCTGGGGAGAAGCATCTAAATCCCAGTCGACATACTAGATACGAAGTAGGGCTCTTGTTGGCCCCCAATCTGACCTTTAAGACAGTTAGTTCCCTTAACCCGGCCACCCTACTGCCCGATCCCCAGGTCTCCTCGGAGGCCGGTCCTACTCATGACTGTATCGAGGTCCTGCAACAAGAGACCAAACCCTGACCTGATCTTTCAGACCTGCCCTGGCCCAACCCCGATGTTGAGGGATATGTTGACGGGTCCAGCTATGTGGTGGATGGCAGGTGGTACACTGGAGCGGCAGTAGTGATTAAGGGAAAAGAAATATACAAGTTTAAACTTAGCCCTAATTTGTCCGCTCAAGCGGCGGAGCTGGTGGCCCTTATCGAGGCCCTCCGTTTAGGGGCCGGGAAAACCCTTAACCTATATACTGACAGTCGGTATGCCTACATGGTGGTGCATGCACATGGGATCCTATGGAAAGAAAGAGGATTCATTACGGCCTCAGGTCAAAAGATTGCACATGGATGCCTCATTAAAACACTGCTCGAGGCCCTGATGCTCCCTCTCCGGGTCGCTGTGATACATGTGCGTGCCCACGGGAGGGCCCCTGAGGCCGAACAGCGAAGGTATAATCAACTGGCTGATCAGGCCGCGAAGGAGGCCGCCCGAGACGGGGCCTTATGGCTTCTCATGGTTCAAGATACTGAGACTAAAACCCCTCCTCCCCAATACACAGCCGAGGAAATAGGTCACGCCCAGGCCACAGGAGGCCGGCAGGATTCCTCTGGATGGTGGAGACTGCCTGGGGGAGAGATTTTTGTCCCCAGGCCAGTACTCCAGGAAATTCTCCAGCTCATGCATAAAGAGGGACATCTGGGGTCTGGGGCAATGGTTGATTTGGCCACCAGGTCCCTTAAAGGACTGGGTATGCACATGGAAGCCCAAAGAATTGTTAATAACTGTGCCATCTGTCAACAAACAAACCAGAAGGGATGTGGCCCTCCTGCCCCGATGGGAGGTCGACCATGGGCTATGTTCCCTTTTCAAAGGTGGCAAGTTGATTTCGCTGAGATGCCCCCTTGCAGGGGCTATAAATACCTGCTTGTATTTGTCGATCAACTTACCGGATGGGTGGAATGTTACCCCAGCCGGCATTGTCAGGCCCGGGCTGTCACCAAAGCCCTGTTACAGGAGATACTTCCTCGTTTCCATCTCCCCGAGGTAATTGAGTCTGATAGGGGAAGCCACTTTGTCTCACAAGTGGTCCAGCAGGTATCCCAGGCCCTCGGCATACAATGGAAACTACATACACTCTGGAGGCCGCAAAGCTCGGGTCAAGTAGAAAGGATGAATAGAACTCTCAAAGATACTCTTACTAAAATATGCACAGAATCTAGCTTGAAGTGGCTCGATGCTTTACCACTCGCCCTCACCCGCATTCGAAGGGCCCCGCGCAAGGGTCTTAAACTTTCGCCCTTTGAACTGGTCTTTGGGTTTCCTCCCCGAATACTCATCCCAGGATTCCGGGAGGATGTAACCTGGGAAGTGGGAAATGACTTACTATGGAAACAGGTTTCCGGGTTGCAATCTGTTTTGTTACAGCTACATCGCTACGCGGCACCTTTCCAGGCCCTTCCCTTGGACCAGACTGTACATCCATTCGGGATCGGTGACCAGGTCCTTGTCAAGAAGTGGAAGCGCGACCCCCTTACGCCGAGGTGGGACGGTCCACATACCATTTCGCTCATCAGCCAAGCCGCAGTTAAAATTCTCGGGAGCGACAAATGGACACACCATACGCGGGTTAAGCGGTTCCTGAACCCGAACCTGGAAACCGACTCAACCAAAGAGGACATCAGCCCTCTGTCCGCCCCGGCTCCGGAGGCCCGGGGTGGCACGGGTGAAGACACCATCTGGGAATATCAAGGACCTGACGGACTGAAAGGACTGTTTAAGAAAAAATGATAATGAACTTATTATTGATACTATTGCTTATGTATTCACACTGCTACTATGGTTGGGAAAATAGGTTTATGCAACTAGGGGAAACAATAGCGAATTCCTTCAATCTTAGCAGCTGCTGGGTTTGTGGAGGTCCAGGGGATTGGAATGAGTGGCCTTGGGTAGCCCAGCCAGTACAAGCTAAATGGTGGATTAGTAATTTAAGTATAGTCCATGATGGAACGGGAAGTTGGACTGAGGATAGCAGTCCTTGGTGCCTCTATTCTTCTGGAGTAGGGATCCTTTGTCTCAATCGGACACGACGAGAGGGGGTGTATGTGGGAGAAAGCCGATGTGACTGGACCCTATCTCTAGGATATGACTGCTACGATCACCCTAGTTGCCATACGTATGACTGTTCTAAATATCAAGGGCGATGGAACCACACCCACGTGAAACTCACTAATCATAGCTGGGTAAGATGTTCCTACCAACAGCATACTGGCGAGGGTTGTAAGGCCGTAGGACTGGATGGGTTCTTTGATGCCCTCTTTTTAAGGTGCCAGCGCGATAATACCACCAGTAAGGACCATGTGGTACGCTGGTATCAGTGGGCATGGCAACACTCTAATGGAACTCGGGTAACCCATTTTAACCATTTTTGGTCTACAACCAATAGCCCTAAATTCGGTTGTAATTGTGCTTGGAGGGAAGGGGCTGGGGCGTGGAAATGTGAATATTGTAATCCCGACGGTACGTCCATCGTACTAGGGGAGCCCCTAGAAATGGGTAACTCTTTATACTATGAAGAGCCGGGCCCCGAAGACTACCCCGAGACCTGGGAGGGTCCCTTTGCAAAGGGAAAATGAGCCCTAAAAGGCCACTATTGGATATGTGGACAATACGCGTACTGAAGATTGCCTCCAAATTGGTCAGGAATATGTTACATCGGATACATTAGGCCCTTGTTCTTTCTACTACCCCAGATGCAGGGAGATAAATTGGGAATTAAGGTATATGATGATCTGATTAGGGAGAGGCGGTCTGTGGATTCCTCATTGACCGCTGGAAGCTCCCAAACATGGGGAGCTCAGGAGTGGCCCCCTGAGAGAATTATAAAACATTATGGACCAGCTACATGGAATCCAAATGAATGGATCTCAGGGGCAAGGGAGCCCATTTACAACTTAAATCGGATAATTAGGCTGCAAGCCATCTTGGAAATAATAACTAATCAGACGGCTGCGGCTCTGGATCTTTTAGCCGATCAGTCCACTCAGATGAGGAATGTGATTTATCAGCACCATCTAGTTCTTGATTATTTGCTGGCAGAGGAAGGGGGAATCTGTGCAAAATTAAACGAGTCTAATTGCTGTTTACAAATAGATGATAATGGAAGAGCGGTAAAACAAATAACAAAAGAAATGAGGAGGTTAGCCCATGTCCCGGTCCAAACCTGGAGTGGGTGGAATATGGATTGGTTCACGTCCTGGTTGCCGCAACTGGGATGGCTCCGAGAAGGCTTTCTTCTCTTTGTGCTCTTTATTACAACCCTATTAACCCTAGCTTGCTTTGCTCCCTGTGTAATTGCATTAGTCCGACGAATGGCTAATCAAGTTATACACCAACAAATGATGGCCCTATACCAGCCAGTGAAGGCTGAAGATTGGGGACCATAAGGCTCTCAAAATGCTTTTTGGGGGGAATCTTGTTAGGCCCAAAGGCCGAAAAACATGTTTATCTCAGCTCATGCTTGTTATGTTTATCTCAGCTCTTGCTTGTTATCCCAGTCATGCTTATCTCAGCTCTCCTCGTCGTTTCCCATGCACGAAGCTGCACGTATACAGGATGTATAGAATATATATGAAAAGGGGAGTGAGCTGAACGGATGCGTCTTGACCCTGGGAAAGGAATGTGGAGGACGGGAAGTCAAGCAAATGTATCCTGATTACTACCAAAAATGAATTTAAACAATGCATAGGTTAGCAGAATTTACACACGCGAAGTTGTTTGTCTCTGTGTATAAATAAAGCCTGCCTGTGCTTGTATGGTGTGTCTCTTCTCTGGCACTAGCCAAGTAGAGCATCCTCTCAGCTGACTGACTAATAAAGGGCCTGGTATCTGTCCTCTTGTCTCTCCGTGCCTCCTTGGGGTAATTGGGCAAGCTCCAGGGGGAACGAGCCCATTTGGCTAACAATTGAAATGTAACAAGCACAGAAACTGTTTCCTTCCCTTGTCAAATCTTTCTTTGTAAACTTTCCCTTTACGTTTAACACAGAACTGTTCTGTATTTCCTTGTGTTTTAAGTTATCTCTGCTGCCGTCTGATCGCTCACTTCCAGTTCCAAGTGAGGGGTGTGGTTGATTGGTCGGTTTGTAACTCTGAGGTTCTACTGCAGTGGTCAGTGGAAGATTGAAGACAAGACCCTGTGGTCTCCTGGCTCCCAGCCCGATGCACCTTCCCCAATGCTGAGGGTGACCTCTCCCCACAGAGACATAGAGAATCTGGGAGCAGCATGATGCTTGGCCGGGCTGATGGGCCCAGGGTTTCCCGGGTTTTGAAGGGATCTTTGCTTGCTTTGGCTGCCCTAGACTTCGCCTGCCGATTAGAACGTGTGATGGACGCAGGAAGAGACGAGACATCGTCAACTTCCTGTAGCTGGAGCCACCAGCTGAGTTCCTTATTTGGGGCTCGGTGGAGCTGGACACTGGGGTGTTGGTGGCAGCACGGAGGGGCCCCTTGCTACCCCCATCATGGCAGCTGCTCTCACCGTCCTCTTCCTCGGTGAGTATCAGAGACAGCCAGGGCGTGTGCCCATGGGGGGGAGGGTCTGAGACCAGGGCGTGGGCCCATGGGGGGTGGGGGGATGGCAGAATCTGATCCAGGGCATGTGTAGGATCCAGTCCCTCTGGGATCTGGTCACTAACCAGCTGTCTTCTCTCCAGGCTGCTGGCTGGCCGGGCACAGCGGGGTGTGGGGAGGTGAGTATCAGTCTGTGGGGAGGAGGGTAACATCAAGGACGGGGGAGGGGATGCATGGCGTGGGGAAAAGAGGAACTGAGCCCTGAACCTTCCCCAAAACTCAACCCAAACTCGCCCTGGGAGCTCAGACCCGGCCCCGTTCTTCTGTGCTCTCCCCCATGGAGTAACTAGGAGCCGAATCCGGCTCCCAGGACCTGATGAAGCAGCTGGGAACAGTCCCTCGGTTCAATGTCCTATGTCCTGCCCCCCTAGGCTGTGAGGATCCGGGTGGGGGGAGGCCCGTGGATTTATTTCAGCTCCTACAAACTCTAACAGGGCCCGTCCGTGGGCTCTAGATCCCCTCGAGGAACCAAAACGTTCCCGGTCAGTGCAGCCGTGGGGAGAACCCCCAGATTTGCCCCTGTTCCCAGATCCACCCCCAACAGCTCCCTCCCCTGCACTCACAGCCCCCCCCCCCCATTCCCAAGGCCTGGGGAAAGGTGGGTGTTGTGTGACTCCTGCCAGTCACAGACTCTATTTCCAACCCCGGGGCAGGGGGCAGAACTGGAGAGGGGGGCACTGGTCAGGCTGCCTGGCTGGCCTCAGGTGGGGTTGCGGGGAGGGTGGGGCAGGTGATCTCTCATGGAGATGGGTCCTGAGCTAGGTCTGGGTGAACCCCCTGCTCCCGAGCCCCATGGACAGACAGTCCTTGGCAGGGGACAGACTCCTAGAGAGGCCAAATGACGGATGGACTGAAATGGGGTGGAGGGGAGGCGGGGGGAGGGGGGCTCTGTCTCCCCTGTTTAACTCCTGTCTCTTGTTGAAAGCAGGGCGTGAATTTCTCAAACCCACCATCTGGGTGAGCCCCAGCAGGGTGGTGGCGCTCGGGGGAAGCGTCACCATCCGCTGTGAGGGTCGGTACCCGGGCATGGAGTTCATTCTGCGTAAAGCTGGACACTCGAACCGGCAGCTGCACACAGTGCCTGATGGGACCGTGGCTGAATTTCCGATTGCCAATGTCAGCCGGGAAGATGGAGGGAGCTACACCTGCGACTATCGCTCCATAACGGATCAGAGTCGCTGGTCGTATCTCAGCGATCCCGTCGAGATCATTGTAGCAGGTGAGGGGCCCGGCTCAGCGTCCCGGCTCCCAGCCCACCCCCAGCCAGACCCACAGGGGGTCTCTGCACCGATGGGACGCTCAGATCCAGGATCTGCCCTGAGCCCTGGGCCCAGCAGAGGGGACGCCTGGCCAGGGACAGGACGGAGTCACTGGGGGGTTCCCAGCCAGGGGGGAGCAGCAGCCACTGGAGATTTGGGACAGAGGAAGGGGGGATCCCAGCCCCCAGAGGGAGCTGCAGAGCAGGGGCCTTTCCCAGGCCACACATCACTTACAGGGTGATGGGTGAAGCTGAAGGTTTTAAACCTCAGTGTATAGTAGAGACTTGCACAGTCCCCTACAAGTCGGTGGTGGTGCTTTGCACAGAACCCAGGAGTCCTGCCCCACATCCTCCCTGCTCTCCCCACTAGACCCCACTCCCCTCCCAGAGCCAGGGACAGATCCCAGGAGTCCTGGCTCCCAGCCCTCCCAGGAGAGAAGCCAGGGAGTGACTGGACCCTGGAGACTGGCATGGCCTGTAACCCGCCGGGGAGCAGAGCTCTGGGCCCCAGGGGCTGGGGTTGCTCCGTGTCTCATGCTGTGAGCCCAGGGCTGAGGGGAAACTCTGGCCCCTGTGGAAAGGGATCCAGTAGCCCGTCACCAGGGCCGCCGGGTCTGACCCACCACTGAGGCCGTGTGGTGAGGACGGGCCCCAGGAGTGAGTGACGGGGCCTGTGTCTCACGGCCTGTCTGCTTCCCACTGCAGAGCCCAGCTACCCCAAACCCAGCATCTCCCTGCTGAGACCCAGCGGGGGGGTCTCTCTGGGGGGAGCCGTGGCCGTTCGGTGTCGGGGGCAGCACCGGGGCGTGCGGTTCGTGCTGAATAAAGAGCAACGTCATTTCCCACCTGTGGATTCGGATGGTTTGGGGGTTGAGTTTCCCATCAGCAACGTGAACCGGGAGCACGGCGGGAGCTACACCTGCTCCTATCACAGCAGATTGGAGCCGTTCGCCGTGTCGTACCCCAGCGACCCCGTGGAGCTGGTGGTGAGAGGTGAGGGGCCCGGCTCGGCGTCCCCGTTCCCAGCCCCACCCCCAGCCAGACCCTCACGGGGGCTCGGTGCCAATGGGACGCTCAGAGCCAGGCTCTGCCCTGAGCCCTGACCCCCCAGAGGGGGCGCCCAGCCAGGGTGTGGGGACGGAGTCACTGGGGGGTTCCCCAGCCAGGGGGGAGCAGCAGCCCCTGGAGACTCGGGGCAGGGAGGCTACATTAACGCTGCCCCTTGTGCATAGGGACCGTGAGTCGCTATTTAATCCCGTGATCCCATCCCCTCTGTTCTCCAGACCCCGCCCCAGGCAGTGCCCTGGCCGGGGCTGAATGAGGCAAGGGCTGCAGGAGAAGTGATGGCTTTGTGGACACGGTGCTGGGCTGGGACCCAGGAGATCTGGCCCAGCTCCTGGCGCAGCCACAGACCTTGTGTGATGGGAGCACGTCGTGGTTTTCAAAAGTGTCCTTCCTTGGGCTGGGGCTCAATCTTGGGGGATCTCAGGCCAAGTGCCCACAAACCGAGATGCCCCCAGTTAGTGGAGATGTCTGCAAACGCTGACCTCAATAGCCTGGATCCTTGTGTTGGGGGAGCATGTAGGGCCCCCGCCATGGTCAGGGCCCCTTTGTGCCAGGCGCTGCATAAACACAGAGTGAGGAGACAGTCCCTGCCCCTGGGAGCTCACTGAGGAAAGTGAATCTGTCTGTGCCTCAGTTTCCTCCTGTGTAGAATGGGGATAATGACACATTCCTGCCTCCCTTCCTTGGTGGAGCTCAAGCCCTGCAGTGCCGGGCGCCAGAGACCAGCCTGTGAGTCGCTGTGTCAAAGGCAGGCTGGATTCCAAGGACTAGGGAGCCGCGGGTGGGTGTCTGTGGGACTGGGAGCCCAGCTCACAGGGTCGGGATTCTGTATTGGGGGAACTCTGGGATCTGGGAGGGAATCTCTGCCTGGGGGGCCCCTGGATCTGCCTGTGGCTCGGGGAGCCCGGGCTGGGTGGGTGCCTGGGTCTGGCTCTCACAGCCTGTCTCCTGTGCGCAGATCCCAGCTTACCCAGACCCTCCATCTCTATGAGCCCCACTGGGGTCACCGCCCCAGGGGCAGACGTCACCATCCGGTGTCAGGGGCAGCGCCGGGACGTGAGGTTCTTCCTGCACAAGGCTGGAGACCTGAACCCGCAGCGACACATGGACCCTGCTGGGGCCGGGGCCGAGTTCCGCATTCCCAGCGTGGGCCAGCAGCACGGAGGGAGCTACAGCTGCAGCTACCGGCCCCGGTCAGAGCCCTTCATCTCCTCGCAGCCCAGCGACCCCGTGCAGCTGGTGGTAGCAGGTGAGGGGCCCGGCTCCAAGTCCCCGCTCCCAGCCCCACACCCAGCCGGGTCATCAGGGGGCTCTGCACCAATGGGACGCTCAGAGCCAGGCTCTGCCCTGGGCACAGCAGGGAAGACACCCGGCCCGGGAGCGGGGACAGAGTCTCTGGGGGATTCCCCAGCCAGGAGGGAGCAGCAGCCACTGGCGATTTGGGGCAGAGGAAGGGGGGATCCCGGCCCCCAGACGGCTCTCCCTGCTCTGGGGATGCATGGAGGGGTCAGGGCCCAGTGGCTCCCTATGGCACAGGCCCCAGCCACACAAACACCCTGTCCCCCCGGGAATAACAGTGATGATTGAAGCTGAGTTTCAGGGGTGGGGGGCAATCGCCGAGTCAGTGTTTCAGCCCCTCCCCCACCTCAACAGATACTGGTTCTATTCCCACAGGGGGAACTGACCCGACCCAGCCTGGAGTGGTGCCGCCGGGTACAGGTACATGGGCTGGGGGGGAATCACCATCGAACCAGCCCTGGAAGGCTCATGCTGCCGAAGGACCCGCCCCCGGGGGTTGGGGCTGGTTAGGTGTGATGCAGAAAGTGACTCTTGGTGCATGAGTCCAGACACCAGACCCCCAGCTCCTCTGGCACCTCCTGCCCTGTATTTTGCTTCCTGGAAGCTACTGGGGGGTCCCAGGACAGGGGCAGGATCCGGGGGGCCTGACTCTGGGGTTGGGACCAGCTGGGTGCCAGGGCGGGGCCTGCAGCTCGGGTTCCCAGGTGTCCGGTTTTTGACCCGCACACCCGGTTGCAAAGGGACCCTGGCGCACTCCAACCCCCTGCCCAGCCCAGTGAAAATGAGCGAGTGAGTGAGGGTGGGGGAGGGCGAGCGACGGGGGGGGGGGTGGAGTGAGTGGAGGTGGGGGCTCGGGGCAGGGGCAGTTCGTCCACCAGGGCAACCGCCTTGTTGGAGAAGCTGAGGCCCCGGAGCTAGACCTGCCGGATGGGGGTTGGGGGCTCCGCTCCCGGGGCAGCACCAGCTGCTGATCTCCCCGTCCGAGCTGCTGAGTGATTCTCCCCTTCCCCCCTAGGGCGCCCGGATTTCACCCACGCCAACATCGCCCGCCTGGGGCTGGGCGCCGCGGTCCTGCTCGTCCTGGGGCTGATCCTGGCTGAGGCCTGTTACAGCCGCCCGAGGGGGGCGCCCTAGCTGAGGTGACCCCTTTGTCGCTCGCCTCTCGATCCTTTTTCCAGTGTCTCCACCTCCTTTCTAGGGAGCGGTGACCAGAACTGGACACAGCTCCCGGCCTGCCCAGCGCCGAGCAGAGCAGTTCTCACCTCTGGTAGTGCAGCCGCACGTTGCATTTGCTTTTGTCTTGCACCGGCATCGCGCTGCTGACTCACGTCGAGGGTGCGATGATCCACCACAGCTCCCCGCTCTGTCCCAGCAGTGCTGCTGCCAACCCAGCTAACCCCATCCTGCGTTTGTGCAATTGGTTTTTCTTCCCTACATGCAGCACCTCCATTGACTTTCGACCAGCTTGGAAAAGAGACGACTAAGGGGGGATACGATAGGGGTCTATAAAATCATGACTGGTGTGAAGAAACTAAATCAGGAAGTGCTATTTACTCCTTCTCGTAACACAAGAACTAGGGGGCACCCAATGAAATGAATAGGCAGCAGGTTTCAAACAAACTATAGGAAGTATTTCTTCACCCAGTGCACAGTCAACCTGTGGAACTCACTGCCAGAGGATTTTGTGAATCATAGAATCATAGAATCATAGAATTCAAGATCAGAAGGGACCATTATGATCATCTAGTCTGACCTCCTGCAAGATGCAGGCCACATAAGCCGATCCACCCACTCCTTTAGCCAGCGACCCCTGCCCCATGCTTCGGAGGAAGGCGAAAAACCTCCAGGGCCACAGCCAATCTACCCTGGAGGAAAATTCCTTCCCGACCCCAAATATGGCGGTCAGCTGAACCCTGAGCATGCAGGCAAGACTCTCCAGCCATACCCTCTGGAAAAAGGTTAAGAATCTCATATCATTGACCCATTGTACTATTTACCAGTGTGGCACTTAATTGACCTATTGACTAAGCCCGTTATCCTATCATACCATCTCCTCCATAAACTTATCCAGCTTAATCTTAAAGTCATGGAGGTCCTTCGCCCCCACTGTTTCCCTCGGTAGGCTGTTCCAGTATTGCACTCCCCTGATGGTTGGAAACCTTCGTCTAATTTCAAGCCTAAATTTCCTGACTGACAATTTATATCTGTTTGTCCTCGTGTCCACATTAGCACTGAGCTGAAATAATTCCTCGCCTTCCCTGGTATTTATCCCTCTGATATATTTAAAGAGTGCAATCATATCTCCTCTTATCCTTCTTTTGGTTAAGGAAAACAAACCGAGCTCCTCAAGTCTCCTTTTATACGACAGGCCTTCCATTCCTCGGATCATTCTAGTGGCCCTTCTTTGTATGTAGTGAAACATGCTGTGCTGGCAAACCACACACGTGTTTATTACATTTACTCCTGGCTTAAGGTAAAGCAATGCTCAGGTTATTGATTAAGCACAGACTAGGCAATAGTGCACGTAGCCCCTCCAATAGCTCACGTAGCCCCTTCACCAATTATGATATATTGCACAAAGGGAGATGGCTATGGGTGAACCAATCAATATGTTACAAGTAACTGTGATCTCATGCTCTTTGTTCTAATTACTAATAAAAACCCAGCTCAAGAGAGCTCGGGACGCCTGCTTAACAAACCTCTTGACTCCGCGTCTCCTTGATCCCAACATCTGGTGACCCCGACGTGATACACCGGATCCCGAGGACCCCTGCTCATCCGACTGGAATAGTCTAGGTGCACCCGCTGGAAACAGCCACTCGTGAGTATGGGGAGCGATTTATCAGTGCCACAAAAGGCTCATGCTAAGGAATTATTTAAGCTCATTGAGGGGAGCGGTTGCCCAGCGGTTACGCTGCGGCATGTAGAGGATTTTGTTAAGGAAATAGGATGTCAATGCCCCTGGTATCCCGAAGAGGGGTCCCTGCAGCAAGCAGATTGGCAAAAGATAGGAACACAGCTCTTTGAGACACCGAGAGCAGCAGTACAGCACCTGCTCATGTGGCAGCGCTGTACTGAGGCAGTGGGAAAACTGGGGCCACAGGCGTCTCTCACTGCCGCCCCGCTTCTCGCGCTGACAACACCGCCTCCGTACCCGCGGGTGCTACCACCAGCGCCTGCGGTGTCGGATACGGGGCAGCGGCCCTCGGATCCCTCCGTTAATAAAGGAACTGATCAGCCTTGTTTCCGGGGGAATCGTGGGGGCTGCGTCCGGGCGGCGGTTGCGTTGGTGCGTGAGACGGGGGAATTGAGTTTGGAGGAAGAACATCAGTGGGAGGGAGAGTTGCCCATGCTAATGCCTATAGCGGCAGGAGTCGATGCACAGGGCAATGCCGCCAGAGAGTGGACGGCGCTACCGTATACAGTACTGAGGGAGGTGAGAAAAGCTATCACAGAGACAGGCATCAGGTCTAATTTCGTGGCAGGCATCTTAGAAGGAATTGGAAATGGCTACATTATGGCTCCACAAGATTGGAAAGACTTATTTCGTATGGTGCTGACCCCCGCCCAGTATATGGTGTGGGACAATGAGTTTAGGTTAGCTGCTGTGGGATACTCAACCCCAGCTGCCACGCCTGACCAGATTTATGGAGCAGGCCAATTTAGCACTATAGAGGGACAGTTGGAGTTAGACCCAGATACATATATTCGTACTAAACTTAGTGTTATGAGAGCTTTCAGAAGGGTTCCCGTAAGTGGGAAACCGACTAGGTCTTTCACAGCCACCCGGCAGCAGCCTACAGAGCCGTATCCGCAGTTCATAGATAGGCTCAAGGAAGCAGTACAGCGGCAGGTTGATAACGAGGAGGCACAGACAGAGCTTTTACGGCGACTGGCCTATGAGCAAGCTAATGCTGATTGCAAGAAGGTACTGCAATCTATAATACATCGCCCCTCGTACACTTTAGCGGACATGATTCAGGCTTGCGCGGATGTCGGTAGTCAAACCCATGCTATGGCTCTTTTGGCGGGGGCTATAAGACAAGGTAATAAACCCACAGGAAATTGTTTTAATTGCAAAAAACCGGGACACTTTAAAAGCCAGTGTAGGGCACCCGGAGGGGGGGCACATAAAGGAAAACCCCAGGAAGGGGGTAGGCCCTCCAAAAAATGTCCTAAATGCAACAAGGGGTATCATTGGGCAAATCAATGTCGATCAGGACTGGGGCAGGGAAACCAGTGATCGGGCCCTCCCCGGGCCCCAGAAAAACAACGGGGGCGGAAGAATTGACTCGGGCGCAACCGGCAACGACCGGCAGTGCTGGCATAGACTTGTATAATCAAGAAGAAAAATCCTCATTCTTACCGGGGGAAGTTCTTTTAATGCCTACTCAACTGAAAGGGCCCCTTCCTGAAGGGACGGTGGGCATTATACTCCCTCGGTCATCAGCAAGTAAACAAGGAATTATGGTAGTTCCAGGAGTGATTGATGCTGATTATCAGGGAAAAATATATGTTCAGTATTGGAGTCACCTGCCTTTTACTTTAAGACGAGGGGACTCCTGGGCACAACTGATACTGTTGCCATATGAGCTCCCTGGAGAAAAATCACAGGTAACACGTACAGGAGGCTTCGGATCCACCCGTACTGAAGGCGACAGCGACTCTTCCTTTCACCCACAGGTGGCAGCGTTGGTACACCGAATATCCCTGCACAAACCTCAACGTAAGTATAACCTCCAAGGTAAGTGGCTGACCGGTTTGTTGGACACAGGGGCGGATGTTTCTGTCATAGCTGAAAAGGATTGGGAACCTAAATGGCCCTCTGAGATAGCCCCTGCGGTATTTGGGGTAGGAGGAAGCCAAGCATCTAAAAAGAGCTCTCAATGGTTACCGGTAAAATCCCAGGAACAAGGTCCCATAATAGCATATGTTCAACCCTGCATATTGCCTTTACAGTTTAACATTTGGGGAAGAGATTTGTTAGAACAGATAGGGGCGAAACTGATTTTGGAAGATGAGTAAGCCTCAGGCTCTTCCGTTACAGTGGAAAACTGATAAACCAGTCTGGGTAGAACAATGGCCATTACCTAAAGAAAAATTAGAAGCTTTGCAGCAATTAGTTGAGCAACAATTGAAAGATGAACACATTGAGCATACTACAAGCCCGTACAATACTCCTGTTTTTGTAATTAAGAAAAAATCAGGAAAATGGAGGCTCCTTCACGATTTGAGGGAAATTAATAAAATACTAGAACCAATGGGCCCCCTGCAGTGTGGCCTCCCCAATCCAAATTTAATCCCTTATGACTACCAGGTGGCAATAATTGATTTAAAGGATTGTTTCTTTACAATACCGTTACAGGAAAAGGATAGAAAGTATTTTGCATTCACAGTGCCAGTCCTGAACAATGCCCAACCCACAACACGTTATCATTGGAAAGTGTTACCCCAGGGCATGTTAAATAGCCCTACCATGTGTCAGTATTTTGTAAACACTGCTCTTCAACCTTTCAGAAATAAGTTCAAAAAGCTACTTGTATACCATTATATGGATGATATCTTAATAGCCGGTAGGCCCCTACCCACCACATGGAAAAGTGAGTTAACTGATATCTTAAGTCAATCGGGTCTGGTAGTAGCCCCGGAAAAAATACAGGAATCCGAACCTTTTCAATATTTAGGTCATAAAATGCTTGCAGCATACTCCATGCCCATACTTCCAAAACTTACCTTGCCAAAAAAATTAACATATGTAGTACTACAGCAAATTCTGGGATCCATAAATTGGATAAGACCGTATTACAAGATTCCCACATCTATGCTAACTCCACTGTTTAATGCCCTAAAATTAGGAAAGCAACCGGGAGACATAATATCACTAACAAACGAACAACGGGAGGTAGTGCATAAGGTCAACGAAGCCATGGCAGAAAGGTGGGTAGATAGAGCAGTACCTGACGTGCCCCCGTCCTTAATCATTCTTGGGGACACTAAGCAATTCATGGGGGCATTACTTCAACATACAAGTGAGAGAGAATTTATCCTCGAGTGGATGTATTTACCACACACACACAAAAACACACTCGTCCCATTGTCTGGAATGTTTGCTCAATTAATCACTAAAGGACGCAATCGAGCACTAAACTTGTTTGCCATGGATTTAGTAAACATTATTATCCCCATCCCCATCGCCACCTGGGAAGTTGCATGTATGCACTCGGAGGAGGTGCAAATAGCCCTAGCCAATTATGTTGGGTCCGTAACTTACCATACTCCCAAGGATCCTCGTCTCCAAGTTGCTCAGCATATTCCACTGAAAGTATTCTACTTGGTATCTCCCGTTCCCATAACAGAAGCTCTTACCATTTTCACCGATGGTGGCCCCTCCAGAGGGGTGGTTGCTTGGAAGAAAAATGACCAGTGGAAATCCCAGTTTACCTTACCGCAACGCTCTCCTCAGCGTGCGGAGCTAGCTGCGTTAATTCTTGCCTTTAACACATTTTCTGATCAACCAGTTAACCTCATAACAGACAGTTTGTATGCTGCCAATGTTGTTAGTAATATTGCTTCTAGTTGTGTTACTGCATCTTTGGATAATAATTTGCTTGGTTTATTTCTTTCCCTACAACTGATATTACGTCACCGACGACATCTATTTTTTATCGCACATGTTAGAAGTCATCAGCCTTTCCCCGGAGAAATCTCGCAAGGCAATGCCTATGCTGATAACGCCTTAAAGGCTTTCCCCTGCTCTCCTATGGAAAGTCACTCCTTACATCACCAAAATGCTAGGGCATTGGCCAAGCAATTTTCCATACCACTATCTGATGCACAAGCGATTATTCAGCAGTGCCCTGAGTGTACTGGAAACCTCGCAGGACCCGCTATCGGGGTAAATCCTCGGGGGCTCGGTGCAAACCAATTGTGGCAAATGGACGTCACTCGGTTCCCACCATTAGCTCCCTGGTCCTATTTGCATGTAGTCATAGACACTTATTCTGGATATATATGGGCAACGCCACAAAAAGGGGAAAAGGCGAAACATGTCTGTAATCACCTCATTCGTTCCTTTGCAGTGATGGGAAAGCCATCAGCTTTAAAAACTGACAATGGCCCAGCCTATTGCTCTTCAGCGATGGCAGCGTTCTGCACGCGATGGGGAATCAAGCATACCTTTGGCATCCCATACAATTCCCAAGGACAAGCCATTGTAGAACGAGCTAATCGCACATTAAAAACTGCTCTCCTGCGGCAAAAACAAAAAGGGGGAATTGTCCCCGGCAGCCTGACAGAAAAGGAAGAATGGCTGGCTCAAGTACTGTTTACACTCAATCATTTAAATCTATTACCTTTCAATTCTCAATTTTTCACCAGGGCACAACGGCATTATCAGACGACCGAAGTTCTTCCTGCTCCAAAGGTAACCTATCGTCAGCTACCTGGCCCGGAGTGGAGCGGACCTGTGCCACTAATCACCTGGGGGCGCGGTTACGCAGCTGTATCAACACCAAGCGGCCCGCTCTGGGTACCTGCACGATACGTTCGACCATACAAGGATGGCGTGGCATCAGGGACTGAGCAACCCCATCCCTGACTTCAACATACACTTATATGATGAACAAGGAAAAGTGACAACAGGCCGACAACGAGGGGGCCAACGAAATGCACCTGTCACATGGGGCCAAGTAAAGAACCTAGCTAATCAGGCTGAACAACTGTTGGAAAAAACAGGACAAGAGAAAACGGCAGAGAACTATATGATGGCATTAATAGCCTCCTTAAATGCCAATTCTGTACTTTTGTTAACAATAATTATTTTCAGTTTAACTACTGTCCCTACGGAAGGGGGGCCGATAATGACTGGGGGGGTTCATCTTAATATATGGGAGGTATTTGCAAAGACTTTAAACCAAAGTACCTTCTGCTTAACGGAGCAGAGGGCGGTGGGGGAGGTGCTAGAATTATGCCTGCAAATTGCTTAAAAACAAAAAGGGGGAGGTGCAGTGAAACATGCTGTGCTGGCAAACCACACACGTGTTTATTACATTTACTCCTGGCTTAAGGTAAAGCAATGCTCAGGTTATGGATTAAGCACAGACTAGGCAATAGTGCACGTAGCCCCTCCAATAGCTCACGTAGCCCCTTCACCAATTATGATATATTGCACAAAGGGAGATGGCTATGGGTGAACCAATCAATATGTTACAAGTAACTGTGATCTCATGCTCTTTGTTCTAATTACTAATAAAAACCCAGCTCAAGAGAGCTCGGGACGCCTGCTTAACAAACCTCTTGACTCCGCGTCTCCTTGATCCCAACATTGTACCCGTTCCAGTTTGAATTCATCCTTCTTAAACATGGGAGACCAAAACTGCACACAATACTCCAAATGAGGTCTCACCAACGCCTTATATAACGGGACTAGCACCTCCTTATCCCTACTAGAAATACCTCGCCTAATGCATCCCAAGACCGCATTAGCTTTTTTAACGGCCACATCACATTGCCTACTCATAGTCATCCTACGATCAACCAGGACTCCTAGGTCCTTCTCCTCCTCCGTTACTTCCAACTGGTGCGTCCCCAGCTTATAACTAAAATTCTTGTTAGTCATCCCGAAATGCATAACCTTACACTTCTCACTATTGAATTTCATCCTGTTACTCATACTCCAGTTTACAAGGTCATCCAAATCTCCCTGGAGGATATCCCGATCCTTTTCCGAGTTGG